>NW_024718684.1:0-17111 GCF_018991925.1 Homarus americanus
CTGTTGTACTTCGTTCAGTTACGTATTGCTACGTTATTACTTTAATTACGTCACTACGCTAACATTACGTCATTACTCTAACATTCGTCATTACTCTAACATTACGTCATTACTCTAACATTACGTCATTACTCTAACATTACGTCACTACTCTAACATTACGTCATTACTCTAATACGTCATTATAACATTACGTCATTACTCTAACATTACGTCATTACTCTAACATTACGTCATTGCTCTAACATTACGTCATTGCTCTAACATTACGTCATTACTTTAATATTACGTCACTGCTCTAACATTACGCCATTACTTTAATATTGCATAACTACTCTAACATTACGCCATTACTTCAATATTACGTGACTTCTCTAACCTTACGTCATTACTCTAACATTACGTCATTACTTCAATATTACGTCACTACTCTAACATTACGCCATTACTTCAATATTACGTACTTACTCTAACCTTACGTCATTACTTTAATATTACGTCACTGCTCTAACATTACGCCATTACTTCAATGTTAAGTCACTACTCTAACATTACGCCATTACTTCAATATTGCGTCACTCTCTAACCTTACGTCAATTGACAATATTACGTCACTGCTCTAACATTACGTCATTCTCTAACATTACGTCATTAGCTCAATATTACGTCACTATAACATTGCGTCATTACTCTAACATTACGTCATTACTCTAACATTACGTCATTACTCTAACATTACGTCATATCTTTAATATTACGGCACTTTCTCTAACATTCGTCATTTCTCTAACATTACGTCATTACTTTAATATTACGTCACTACTCTAACATTACGTCATTACTCTAACATTACGTCATTACTTTAATATTACGTCACTACTCTAACGTGTAAATTACTTTAATATTGCGTCATTACTCTAACCTCACATCATTACTTTAATATTACGTCATTACTCTAACATTACGTCATTAACAACATTACGTCATTACAATATTACGTCACTACTCTAACATTACGTCGTTACTCTAACATTACGTCATTACTCTAACATTACGCCATTACTTCAATATTACGTCACTACTCTAATATTACGCCATTATCTTCAGGTAAACTTTTCACGTGGGCAGGAACCATCTAGAGACCCGTGAAAGAAAATTGTATACAGTTAGTTGGTTTTGAGCTTCACCCGAATCATTTCAAAACTCATCAGCGGCTTTAGAATAGAAATATATCAATAAACTATTAATATAACGCTAAATAGGGATAGTTGTCCAATGATGTACAATATTAACCCTTGTTTTTGCCAATTAGGTATAATTTTTTGTATTATTATTATTGGCATAGATAGTCAGGAATTTGTTAATGTACTGTAAAATTTGTTGTGTGTGTGTGTGTGTGGAGAGAGAGATAAAGAGAGAGAGGAGAGAGAGATCCGAGTTTCTGAGTTCTGACCTAATGGTTTAAGCTGAGACCTCAGCGCGTCTGACGGATAGCTAACACATCATTTTTGTTTTAATGGCTGAATAACTGTAGCCCATGTAAACTCCCTGTGATCACGTGATTATCTTAGTATACTCACAATTACGGCGTCAGAGGTGAGGCGTGAAGTTCAACTTTGAGCGGGACATATAGCCTCTCTCTCTCTCTCTCTCTCTCTCTCAACACCGAGTGAGGACTGCATGTAAAGTTTTAGGCCATGATATCTGATATTCAGGGAATATTTCTGTTAAGTTACTCACCCCTTACAACTGGGAGTTTCCTGGACAGAACCAACGTCCCTTAGGATAGAAGACGAGCACCGTATCCTCTGAACCACCTTTACATAAGATGATAATTTCCTTCTTTTTAAACCTCGGTCTCATTATGCGACTATAAAGAGAAAAGTTGAAAATTATCCTAAAATATGATAGAGTAAGTGATTTTCGTTCTTCTCATTAATATAGTTAAAGTTGTGTCTAAGGAAGAGGGAAAAAAGAGCCAATATGGTTGGACAAGGAGAGTACAATGACCCTTAAGTATTTATTCAATAATAGTGATTTTTCCTAAGTACTAAGCTAACACAAGTACAATCCGAAAATGACCTTTCTGACATTAATACTAAGACGAAAATGACCATAATGATATGATGTAAAAGATACAAAGGTAATTAATCCTTATTGTACTACATTAGAGACAGGTTTCCTTCTTCATGCGTTGATGAGCTGGGTCTAATAGCCTTAGTGGAAGAGTATGATCAACAGGCATAATTTTGCTCATGATACTTACCTGTGTGTGTGTGTGTGTGTGTGTGTGTGTGTGTGTGTGTGAGTGTGAGTGTGAGTGTGTGTGTGTGTGTGTGTGTGTGTGTGTGTGTGTGTGTGTGTGTGTGTGTGTGTGTGTGTGTTTATATATATTTGATTCATCTCGCATCAGCACCTTAGGCTATCATGACTAATTACAGACAAACTAAAAGATACACAACACCGACATTTACGAATCACCTGAATTTATGACAGGTTAGCGGGGTTATGATTACGAGTACCGTTTCATACTCTGCCTCATCAACAGGGATTCAAACTCAGGAACACTGGTGCCAGTACCTAGGGATGGATGTGCGGTGTGTGTGAGAGAGAGAGAGAGAGAGAGAGAGAGAGAATTAAACATAACTTGCCTAAAAATAACCCAACTGGGTAACCACAGATAGGGCCATCCATGCAGTCAAAATATCATAAAATATTAAAATAAATGTATATACAACCTCATATGGTCGCTGCATGGAATATGAGGACCCCTTTGGATACTGGCACAAATGATCCTGAAAGAACTGCTTTTGGCAAAGAGCTGGCGAGGTATAACACCGACATAGCAGCCATTCCAGCTCCCAGACGGGTTAACTCACAGAACAGGATCTGGCTACACTTCTTCTGGAAGGGTAAGCCTGCTGCAGAAGAAACCTTATATGGGTTGGCTGCCATCCGCCAACGCATCCTACACAGACTAACTGGAATTGACTGGGATCAACAGGCGCCTTCAGGTCCTGAGATCACTCATGTCATGCCTTCGTCATCAGTGCATACGCCCAACACTGGATACAGAGGATGACATCAAGGCCCAAACCGACCTTGACAGAATGCTAATCTCTATCCCCAGAGAATAAGTTATGCTCCTTGGTGACTTCAATGCCAGAGTTGGCAGAGATGCTGACCTATGGCAAGCACAACCACACACACACACACACACACACACACACACACACACACACACACACACACACACACACACACACATTTCTCTCTCTCTCGCCCTCTCACACACCGTCTGTCTGTCTGCCTGCCTGTCTGTCCCTCCTCCTTGTCTCCAACTTGTCTTTCTTCCCTCCCAGCTTGAACTTGTGGCTCCTCTTATCAGTTAACTCCATTCAATTTTCACACTTCCAGCCTGGCTTGAGTGAGAGTGAAAGGGAGCAAGTGGGGAAAAGTGTGTGGATAAATAAAGTTAGTAAGAAAGAATGTAGGAAAAAGTTGTGGGGAAGGAGAGAAAGTTGGGGGGACAGGAGAGGTTGTGAGGGAGGGAGAGAAGTTAGGGAGAGGGAGGTTGTGAGGGAGGGAGAATAAGTTAGGGGAGAGGGAGAAGTTGTAAGGGAGGGAGAGAAAGTTAGGGGAGAGGGAGAAGTTGTGAGGGAGGGAGAGAAAGTTAGGGGAGAGGGAGAAGTTGTGAGGGAGGGAGAGAAAGTTAGGGGAGAGGGAGAAGTTGTGAGGGAGGGAGAGAAAGTTAGGGGAGAGGGAGAAGCTAGGAGAGGGGAGGTGCCAGGGGGAGAGGGAGAAGGGAGGGAAGGAGAGAAAGTTAGGGAGAGGAGAAGTTGTGGGGAGGGAGGGAGAGAAAAGGGGAGAGGGAGAAGCTGGGGAGGGGGAGGGGAGAAAAGTTAGGGAGAGGAGAAGTTGTGAGGAAGGAGAGAAAGTTAGGGAGAGGGAGAAGGTAAGGGAGGGAGAGGAGAAAGTTAGGGGAGAGGGAGAAGCTGGTGAGGAGGGAGAGAAAGTTAGGGGAGAGGGAGAAGCTGGGGAGGAGGAGAGAAATAGGGGGAGAGGAGAAGTTGTGGGGAGGGGAGGGGAGAAAGTTAGGGAGAGGGAGAGAAGTTGTGAGGGAAGGAGAGAAAGTTAGGGGGAGAGGGAGAAGTTGTAAGGGGAGGAGAGAAAGAGAGGGAAGTTGTGAGGAGGGAGAGAAAGGGGGAGAGGGGAGAAGGTGAGGGAGGAGAGAAAGTTAGGGGAGAGGGAGAAGGAGGGAGGGGAGAAAGTTAGGGGAGAGGGAGAAGTTGTGAGGGAGGGAGAAAGTTAGAGGGGAGAAATTATAAAGGTGGTGGAGGAAGAAAGAGGAAGAAGAAGAGAACATCTAGATTAAAAATGAGAGTTAGAAAGGGGATGGGAGGCTGATTGAGGTATGTATGAGCGCCACACAGAGGAGGAAAGGTGACACTTTTGACGTCAGGAGTATTGTATGACACAGCTTGACGTCAGGAGTATTGTATGACACACCTTGACGTCAGGAGTATTGTATGACACACCTTGACGTCAGGATATTCTCAGGTGTCTGGAAGCGATTAACACGAGGAACGTCTCAGTAGGTGAAACTCTCCTAAATGGTATTCTTACATCTCGTCTGTCTGAAAGTGAATTGAATCATTTATTATCAATTGTTTCACAGATATAAAGACAAATATGATACAAACAGTGGATCAATAGGTAAAAATATATGTTTACTTGAGCAACAAACAATTGATTCTGCTTCAGTTCTCATCCTGTTCGAAAATTTAATAGTGACACGTTTAATATTGGTTTAGCATTATTTCAGACCCAAATTTGTCTTCTTCCCCCCCCCTCCCCGCCGTCCCAGATTATTGTTGAATACATTGGATAAACTAAATAAAACTATTTCCACTAAGTCAATAATATCCTCAGGCAATATCCTCTGCTGGTGAATGAAATTTACGAGGTGAGTGAGTGTCAGTAAACGTAGTTAAAACACATTACCGTGACAGGTAGCTCCGGGGGGCATTCCTCAGCTGAATAGTCACTTGGTTAGTTGTGTGTTGCATGCGTGAGAGTATTGTTGGAGGCGAGATGAAGGAGCCACACATATCTTACCAGGTTACAGCACAGCCTCACTTGAACAATGGGCTCTTCACACACACACACACACACACACACACACACACACACACACACACACACACACACACACACACACACACACACACACTATATTCTTGGGGTCGTGGTGTAGTTGATCTGTGTTAGGTGTGAACGAGGGAGTGTATGTGGTGTTGTTTTAGTCGGGTGTTTGTCATTTCTGTTGTTGTTGCCGTTTTGTGTTTTTATAATGATTGTCGTTTTTATTATTAATATCGTTATTTTTGTGGTCATTGTTAACATTGCTGTTATATGAGCATCATCATTGTTATTATTGCTCTTATGTCACCTTTATTATAATTATGGGTTCACTTTATTGTGTATTTGTTATGTTATGTATATTCACTTTATTTGTTGCCTCTGTGAAGTAAATTTTTCCTCTCTACTTATGAAGCTAAAAATCAGTTTACTTAAAAACTTGGATTATTCTAATAACAAAAAACATATATAAATCTTTCCTCATTAACGTATCACATCTGACCACATCAATATGAAGAATAAAACTTCCCGTATCCCAGACAGCGACAGTCCTGGCGGAAGGGTGGCGAACGTTTCGTCTGGTGTAGCTTCTTTTATTAGTTTTCGTTTAGTGTATCAAGTGACATAGTTTATGTTCTTGAAGAGCATAGTTGTTGAAGCCTAGGAAGACGCAGACCCACCAACTTATAAAAGTGTGTGTGTGTGTGTGTGTGTGTATGTGTGTGTGTGTGTGTGTGTGTGTGTGTGTGTGTGTGTGTGTGTGTGTGTGTGTGTGTGTGTGTGTGTGTGTGTGTGTGTGTGTGTGTGTGTGTGTGTGTCCAAGGTGCCGCAGCATTTTGTTCGCCTCCGCAAGACGTGGGAGGAAGTAGTGATGTCGTATTAATCTCTTTTATTCAGCTCACGTAAAAGATTCAGTCGAACGATACCTGTAGCACACCTGGACAAAGTGTCGGTGTTTGCAAAACTATGCATCAGGTAAAACTATTCCTCCCAGGTGAGTTATACTTGTCTTGTGAGTCAGGTTGTTGAACTTTGTTAATTAACGTTGATGAAGTAAGTAGAAAAAGAGGAAAGAAAGATGGAGTGTCTAGATAAAGTAGGAATGATAGAGAAATGGAAATAGGTATGATGATTAAAAAACAGGAAAGTCTCTGATTTTTCCACATTTCACTTAGCAATTTGAGCAACTGATTATATAAACGTAAAGTTCTCTAATTTTCTCTGGCTTAATTAAAAATTTTGTAATTCCTTCTCCAAATGAGAAATGTATTTAGAAGGAAACAGTTTGTGTGTAATGACTATACTCTCGTGTAAGCAGGTCTAACTAGAGTAAATATTTAACACATTTTGTCAACACCGCCAATTAGTAGTTTGATTAAATGTACATCGAGCGCAGGTAATGATTCTGAATACTTCCCAGCTAAGCTTAAAATGTCCTGGAATTTAACTCAAACCGGAATAAAAGGTGAAAATTTACCCTGAAATATCAGACTCATGCCCACCTGCCTGCCACTCCCGGCTGTCGGCAATTTTTATCTCTCACGAAGACATAATTGGTTGGTCGAATATATTAACCTTCATTCTCTACACACAAGGGAGAGAGAGAGAGAGAGAGAGAGAGAGAGAGAGAGAGAGAGAGAGAGAGAGAGAGAGAGAGAGAGAGAGAGAGAGAGAGAGAGAGAGAGAGAGAGAGAGAGAGAGAGAGAGAGAGAGAGAGAGAGAGAGAGAGAGAGAGAGAGAGAGAGAGAGAGAGAGAGAGAGAGAGAGAGAGAGAGAGAGAGAGAGAGAGAGAGAGAGAGAGAGAGAGAGAGAGAGAGAGAGAGAGAGAGAGAGAGAGAGAGAGAGAGAGAGAGAGAGAGAGAGAGAGAGAGAGAGAGAGAGAGAGAGAGAGAGAGAGAGAGAGAGAGGAGAGAGAGAGTCAAATATTTTGGGACCTGAGAGAATTTAAAATGAAAAACTGAGAGAGAGGAGACAGACAGAGACGTCAAGGAAAACAGATAGATAGATAGATAGAGTAAAATTTGCAAGAACTGCCATATCAAATAAATCTCCTGAAACACACACACACACACACACACACACACACACACACACACACACACACACACACACACACACACACACACACACACACACACACACACACAGAATATAATAAGATAAAACAATACGATCTCTCCTCATTGTTCATCACAGGTGAAATACAGGTAAGCTACGGCCACAGATAAGAACCTGACATTATAAACTAGGAAGAAGAACCACCTGCTGGGGACCATTATGAGTAATGAGGTGGTGGAGTAGAAGGGGGAGACGAGGAGGGCGTGAACCTCCTAATGGCTGGCCCACTGCTCATTATGATATACCTTGATGCGATATACAGTACCCAGCTGAGATATACACCAGATGAGATATACACCAGATGAGATATACACCAGCTGAGATATACGCCAGCTTAGATATACACCAAGATATACACCAGCTGAGATATACACCAGATGAGATATACACCAGCTGAGATATACACCAGATGAGATATACACCAGCTGAGATATACACCAGCTGAGATATACACCAGCTGAGATATACACCAGCTGAGATATACACCAGCCCGGGCCAACACCTCTGTTCTCATAGGATTCGTAATTATATATTTTAGTGGTTGGTAATGTTGGTACTCCTGACGCTCGTTGTTGGTACTTAATGATTCACGTCATACTTATATACCAACCATACACATGCGACATAAACTCATACTGTATACTACACCCAAAACATACACACCACTCACACACATGTATATAATACACACACACCCACACACACATGTATGCACCACACACCCACACACACACACACACACACATGTATACACCACACACACATTATACACCACACACACATACACCCCTACACATACACCACCACACATACACCAGCACACACACACACACACAGACACACACACACACACATATGTATACACCACACACACATTACACCCCTACACATACACCACCACACATACACCAGCACACACACACACACACACACACACACACACACACACACACACACACACACACACACACACACACACCACACAGATATACGGAAGACTTAGCCATAAGTCATACCAGTATACTCCGGTGATAAAGCCTGGAGCCATAACGATATACTCCGGTGATAAAGCCTTGAGCCATAACGATATACTCCGGTGATAAAGCCTGGAGCCATAACGATATACTCGATAGCCTGAGCCATAACGATATACTCCGGTGATAAAGCCTGGAGCCATAACGATATACTCCGGTGATAAAGCCTGGAGCCATAACGATATACTCGGTGATAAAGCCTGGAGCCATAACGATATACTCCGGTGATAAAGCCTGAGCCATAACGATATACTTGATAAAGCCTGGAGCCATAACGATATACTCTTGATAAAGCCTGCGGGGGTTAGTATTCATCGCCTCGCGGACGGTGATACATCTCGCATAATGAGCCATCAGTGGGCGAAGGGGAGGGAAGTTTTGTAGGGGGGAGAGGGGAGTGATTTATGGAGGGGAGGGGAGGGGAGTGAGAAGCTGTTCATTATTCTGGTAGGGGAGTGAGGTAGGGAGGATGAGGGAGCAAGGTAGAGAGAGGGAGACAGGAAGATACACTTGTCTCTCACCTTTAGATTATTTGTGGCTTTTATCATTTTGTATTTAAGAAGAACTTGATTCTCTTACTAATTCATACTTAAAAAAATATATAATTCATTCTTCATATTCGTTTTATCAGCAGCAGTTTAATTATGAACCTAAAGATGATATTACCAATTAGTCGAACGGTGTAAAGAGTTCATGGTAACGGAGTCTGAAGTGGGACGGAATGGTGTAGTTTGAGTTAGTATTTATAAGGTGATCACTCGTATGGTTATATGGTGTTGAATACGTCACGTGTTTGTTATCAGTTCGAAAATATTATGAGGTTAACTTGGTGGAAATATTAAGAAAATCGAAACTGATGGAAATATGTCTAAAATAACCTATTGTTTCAGCCACTGTTGGTCTTTATATCAACATTACAATATTCATTATCTCAAAATGTGAAGAACCAGAATGTGACGGAGAATTTCACATTTATTTTAACATTATTGACTGTCAGGAATGTCGGTAATTACGTCGCTGCCAGGTTTTATTTATTCAGTGCGACGAACAAGACCAAATAATAATCCTATTCATAAAAATAATACCATTCCAAAAAAATAATTCAAATGTCTTCTGCAGATTATCACGGAATGTAATGTAATTATTGTGCAGTGATTAACATTCCGGGAAGACTGAATGGGTTCGGAAAATTGTATTATTCATTATTATTGTGTGCAGAAGTGGTTGACTACTGGTATGTAAATAATATCAATCTGTTATTCATGTCTAAGAGATAAATCTATTGATCTTGGGGCTTATGAATTCTCAACTCTTTTCAATTTCACGAGCGATGTTAAGACTTGAAGTAGACTCTCTATTGATATCAACCTTCACTGAGGAAAAGGAATTATTTCAACTTTAGTTTATGGAATTCCTATATAAAGTTTGTTCTCTCTTTCTACCAATAATAGCGGTAATCTGATATCCCAACTGGTGGAGCAAACATTCAATATATCTAAAAACAATTTGAATTTTTTGCCAGTGAACTAAGTTTTCTGTAAACCTTTAGAAATGGTAGTTATTTGTTGTATTGTAAACAGCATTAAAAAGTAAGTGAATGGCATTTTTGGTCGAGAGAAGGTACAAATAGACTTTCTCAATATGTGAAAGAAAGTTTGTCAGAGGAAGTGAAGCTTATAGAGAACTTCACAAAGAAAGGGAAAAAAAGTTGGTGGCTGACGGAAGAAGATTTTCTACTAAAGCAAAGGCAAGAGAGAGAGAGAGAGAGAGAGAGAGAGAGAGAGAGAGAGAGAGAGAGAGAGAGAGAGAGAGAGAGAGAGAGAGAGAATATATAACTGCGAGGAAATATATGGAAAGTTAAAAGTAAGTAAGTCAAAAGGGAGAACATATGTGGAGCGAGATTATAAAACGGAAGAATAACTCGTCTGTTTCTCTTTGAAGTAGATGAAGTAAAAAAAGAAAATAAATATATCTAGGAACAATATGTAACGTAGTGGAGGGACGAAACGTAAAAGGAATATAGTTTAAAAGCTACAGGGATTAGACGCAAGTTAAAACAGGAGTTAAAATCCCCCCCCCACACACACACGCGCACACAAACACACACACGATCAGGATTAAATTTTGACTAAAATATATTGAGCTTTAAAGGTAAAATTCCGATTAATTAACAAATCCTTTAAGGTGTTGCAGACATACCTGTAACACCTGTCACTTTGTTTACATTGTGAAGACATACACAGTAGAGGCTTTCCATTGCTATGAGGAGCATAATGAAATAATGAAATAAGCCAATTACAGAACAGGTAGGGAGTGAACTAAACCAATCAGAGAACAGATAAAAAGCTGAACTAACCAATCAGAGAACAGGCAGACAGGTAAACTAACCAATCAGAGAACAGGTGGACAGTTAAACTAACCTATCAGTGAACTGTTAGACAGTGGAACAAACCAATCAGAGAACAGGTAGACAGGGAAACAAACCAATAAGAGATCAGATAGACCGCTAAACTAACCTATCAGAGAACAAGTAGACCGCTAAACTAACCAATCAGAAAACAAGTAGACCGTGAAATCAACCAATCAGAAAACATCCAGAAAAGCGTGTCTAAAGGTGAAACGCGATAATCTTATAATTTTGTCAACAACAATGACTAATTAATTATGTGCAGGTTGGTGATCTAATAGACACAGGAACGAGAGAACGAAATAAAGTGACTAACTGGTTGTAGGCGGACATGTAGTTTATCTCAGTGATGTTAACGGTGTACAAGCGACCATCAAATGTAAACACGGTCTTTGAAGCCGAGGAACATGTAGAGTGGAGTTGTTTTGGGGCCTTTTAATGGGATTTATATAGTTAGGAGTTGTTTAGGGCCATTTAATAGGATTTATATAGTAAGGAGTTGTTTAGGGCTTTTTAATGGGATTTATATAGTTAGGCGTTGTTTAGGGCCTTTTAATGGGATTTATATAGTTAGGAGTTGTTTAGGCCCATTTAATAGGATTTATATAGTTAGTAATTGTTGTATTTATATGTTTCATTGTGACTTTTTTCATCATTGGTTTGTGTTTGATTTCATCTTTACAGAATTATACTAAGATAGATAACGTAAATACCTGAAATGTTTGAATGATTGGGAGCAGATTGAGTGTCTGTGTTTATCTGTAGGTGTTGTCGCCTTTCGAATTTGAGTGGTTTAATCCTCTCGTTGTTCCTGATGAGTTTGTTCTTCATAGGTTCAGTATTAGAGCGAAAGAAACCCTCTCACTATAACCTGACTGTAGTGAAGGGCTAACGAGATGCTTCTACGTCACCAAGAAAGAAGAAAGAAAGAAAGAAAGAAAGAAAGAAATAAATAAAGAAAGAAAGAAAGAAAGAAAGAAAGAAAGAAAGAAAGAAAGAAAGAAAGAAAGAAAGAAAGAAAGAAAGAAAGAAAGAAAGAAAGAAAGAAAGAAAGAAAGAAAGAAAGAAAGAAAGAAAGAAAGAAAGAAAGAAAGAAAGAAAGATTAAATAATATACTGGTAAATAGATAAAATTATAAAAAGAACGAAAACAAAAGGACGAACAGAGAAATTTGAGACTAACAAAGGTTTTCTCACCCTCTGCGTTGTGTTAAAGAGAGCCGATCATCTGAGGCCTCACCACCATCCTCTCCTATAGGGTTAGCTGCCTGGGGGTAATTAGCCTCGTATCTGGTCACCCTTGTATGTGTGTGTGTGTGTGTGTGTGTGTGTGTGTGTGTGTGTGTGTGTGTGTGTGTGTGTGTGTGTGTGTGTGTGTGTGTGTGTGTGTGTGTGTGTGTGTGTGTGTATAATTCTCACCCCCGAAGCCTTATTTATTCTATACCATTTAATTATTTTTATATTATGTATTCTGTATTTTTCACTAATTACCATTTTTACGTTACTTATTTCACCTCAGATTACAGAGTACACAATATATATCACCACTTTAGAATATATATATTTGGCTATTAACGTTATTGAAAAGCCATCTGTTAGGGAATGAATAAGATACATTGTGTGTGAAATCGTGAAGCAGTTTAAAGGTAACACAAAGTGGGAGAGGTGGTGGTGTAAGAGTGGCTGGGGGTAGGACAGTGGGGGACAGGGGGGGGGTGTGGGACAGTGGCTGGGGGGTAGGACAGTGGCTGGGGGTGTAGGACAGTGGCTGGGGGCAGGACAGTGGCTGAGGGGTTTAGGACAGTGGCTGGGGGTGTGGGACAGTGACTGAGAGAGTGACGGTGGTGCAGGACAGTGGCTGGGGGTGTGGGACAGTGGCTGGGGGTGTAGGACAGTGGCTGGGGGTGTAGGACAGTGGCTGGGGGTGTGGGACAGTGGCTGGGGGTATGGCTGGGGGTATAGGGACAGTGGCTGGGGGTGTGGGACAGTGACTGAGAGAGTGACGGTGGTGCAGGACAGTGGCTGGGGGGTGTGGGACAGTGGCTGGGGGGTGTAGGACAGTGGCTGGGGGGTGTGGGACAGTGGCTGGGGGGTGTGGGACAGTGGCTGGGGGTATAGGACAGTGGCTGAGGGGGTGTGGGACAGTGACTGAGAGAGTGACAGTGGTGCAGGACAGTGGCTGGGGTGTGGGACAGTGACTGAGAGAGTGACGGTGGTGCAGGACAGTGGCTGGGGGGTGTGGGACAGTGACTGAGAGAGTGACGGTGGTGCAGGACAGTGGCTGGGGTGTGGACAGTGACTGAGAGAGTGAGGACGGTGGCACAGGACAGGACAGTGGCTGGGGTCTAGGACAGTGACTGAGAGAGTGACGGTGGTGCAGGACAGTGGCTGGGGGTGTAGGGACAGTGACTGAGAGTGACAGTGGTGCAGGACAGTGGCTGGGGGGTGTTAGGACAGTGACTGAGAGAGTGACGGTGGTGCAGGACAGTGGCTGGGGGTGTAGGACAGTGACTGAGAGAGTGACGGTGGTGCAGGACAGTGGCTGGGGGTGTAGGACAGTGACTGAGAGAGTGACGGTGGTGCAGGACAGTGGCTGGGGGTGTAGGACAGTGACTGAGAGAGTGACGGTGGTGCAGGACAGTAGTTGGAGGTGTAGGACAGTGACTGAGAGAGTGACGGTGGTGCAGGACAGTGGCTGGGGGGGTGTGGGACAGTGACTGAGAGAGTACGGTGGTGCAGGACAGTGGCTGGGGGGTGTGGGACAGTGACTGAGAGAGTGACGGTGGTGCAGGACAGTGGCTGGGGGTCTAGGACAGTGACTGAGGAGGCGGTGGTGCAGGACAGTGGCTGGGGGTGTAGGACAGTGACTGAGAGAGTGACGGTGGTGCAGGACAGTGGCTGGGGTTGTGGGACAGTGACTGAGAGAGTGACGGTGGTGCAGGACAGTAGTTGGAGGGTGGGACTGGCTGGGGACGACAACACCGATGCCGGAGATCTGACACGCCTCTAATAATGGGTGTCAGGGGTACGTCAGTGTGATGGCTCAATGGCTGGCTGGTGGTCTGTGTGTGGACGAGAGGGAGAACAACATTAATAACAAACATCTAAGTGAATTTAAGTCCTTAACATGATTTGCTGTTATGTTTTCTGTTCGACAAAAATGAAGTCAGTCGTATGTATTTTAGCTGGTAGTTTAACCTGAAATGAATTATCACCTCATAGTGGTTGAAACAATGCAAGTAGTAACATAATTAACAGTAAAACCAGTTATTGTTATATAGGAGTAATAAGTAACTGTAATGGAAACGTATTAATAGTAATCGTAATAGTAGTAATTATGGTGAAAACAAATAGCAAGAAGTATTAGTAGCAGTAATAATAGGATAATGGTAAGAGCAAGAAAATGGAAAGGAGAGGAAGTAATCTGGTCTCATTTACCCAGACTGTGAAGAAGGAGGCGCTTATAGTGGCCAGCGGCAACACTCTCCGTAGCTGCATTCTCAGTCTGTGGGTAGAAGGTTCACCTGAGCCAACATGGAAGTAATTAAGCAGAATATATTCACTGAAGTACCAGGTTATTCAGGTCGACTGGTTGACTTGATACATGTGAATCTCCTTAACTATTCTGTAAATTTCTTGGTGCGACAACGGATGATTTAATGTGAATGTCTTTGGAATTCTTTGATTTTCCATCTCAGGTCGTGTGTATGTCACCTCGTGTTGTCAGGAGTGTGGGACTGTGGAGGTTGAGCTCAGCAGGGATATATACCTCGCCAGGGCTGCAACTGCAGGCGGCCTCTAATGGACGACAGAGTAACTCTTCACTCAGAAAGACAATACTTCACTTAGGTCTTTTTTTTTATTTTTGCTTTTGTTTTTGGTCGAACTGTATATCAGACTCAGGCAGATTACACACACACACACACACACACACACACACACACACACACACACATGAAAATACCGCCGAACTCAGTTAAAAACCCGGGTTCTGTCCTCTGGGGCATCTCTCACAGCTGTCACGGCCAGGGAGGTCAGGAGGAGGAGGAGGAGGAGGTAGAAGATGGTAAGAAAGAGGTGGATGAAAGAAAAAATAAGGAGTTAAAAGGTGGAATACAGAATATGGAATAACAAAGGGGAGAAGATAGAGGAGGAATGCATGATAAAATGAAGAAGAAGAGAAAGGTGGAGGAGGTGTGAAATGGAGGAGAAGAAAGAGTGGAGATGACGAAGGTGGAATAGAGAAAAAGATGGATGTGGTGCAGCCAGCAACCCTCTCATGTAATTCTTCACCCTTCATCTCCTATTCACTTCATTCTATATACACTATCTCCCTTCATCTCCTATTCACATTCTTACTCTCCCTCCTTCTATTTTTCCATACCTCCCCCCCTTCCTCTCTCATGTCCTCTATTCACCCTTCTTACTCCCTTCCTCTCCCTTCCATCTCTATTCACCCTTCTTACTCTCCCTACTTCTGTCTCTCTCATCTTATCCTTCACCATCTTCTTTCTACTTCACACTACTTTTACTATCTGTACTCACTCCTCCTTCTTACTTCTCTTTTACTTCTCCTCTTCTCTTCCTTCTTTTCCTCTTCCTCCTTTGCTCTCTTCTCCTCCCTCCTTTCTCTTTCCTTTCTCCTTTCTCTCTACTTTTCCTCTCTCTCCCTCAATGTACTGCATGAGATGATTATAGTTTCATCAGGTCTGAGTATTACCGACTGACTGTGACATAAATTTCTTTTATAACTCTTGCTCAGTTTTTTATAATCTTATATCGAACTGTTGCATCTGGGGTCTTTAAACCTATCTTACAGGGTTCTTTTAGGGGTCTTTTTAAATCTATCTTGGATCTTTAATCTCTCTAGGTCTTTGGGGTTTTAAATCTCGTGAAAGGGTCTTTAAATCTTTCTTACAGGGTCTTTAATCATTCAGGGTCTTTAAATCTATCTTACAGGGGTCTTTCAATTCTTAAGAAGTTAATCTTCTGGAATCTTTAAAATCTATCTTACAGGGGTCTTTAAATCTCAGGGTCTTTTTTTACTTGGGTCTTTTAATCTTTCTTACAGGTGCTAATAATTTAATCTTGATTAAATCTTTCTTATGATTCTTTTTAATCTTTCTTACAGAGTATTTAGAATTTTTCTCTGAGGTCTCTATAATGTGCTTTTCTTAAAGGTTTTCTCTTTAAGAGTTCTATCTTAACTTGTCTTTAAATTTTCTTACAGGGGTCTTTAAATTATCTTACAGGAGTCTTTAAATCTATCTTGTGATCTTTGATCTCTATCTTTGATCTTTAAATTATCTTAAAATCTTTAAACTTATTTTAGTAGATGCTACTACTACTACTACTTCTACTACTACTACTGCCACCACTGTGTATGTGGCATGTAACATGTGTGTCATAATAAAAGCATACCTACATCTGCGTCATAGTAAGAGGGAGGAAAAGACCTAAGACTGTATCAGACGTTATAATATCAGTCTTTTTCTCTCTTCTCTCTTCTCTCTTTTGTTTCCTCCTGACTCATGACATTTTTGATTCTTTAAAATTTGTGTGTGTGTGTGTGTGTGTGTGTGTGTGTGTGTGTGTGTGTGTGTGTGTGTGTGTGGATAGGGCACTTGAGTCTGATTAACTGCAGGATGGTTCATTTAAAAGGATGATGGATTACATAAATCTTTGATTTTTTTCCCTTATGACCTGATAGGCCTATTGGTTTTTATATGGTCTGATAGGCCTATTGACTTCTCAGATTACTGGAATGAATGGGGAGGAAAAAAGGAATTGATAATGAAGAGCATAAATTAGTATGTGTGATTTTGGAGATGGGAAGAGAATATGAATATAGTGAAGGGAAGGAGGATGTTGAATGGATAATGATTAGGGGGTAGAGGAGAGATGATAGTAGTGATGGTGGTGATGATGATGCTGATGAAGGATGTCAGTATAAAGGAAGGATAAAAGTGTAATGACGTTGGGAAGAGAGGAAGTGATGAGTAGTGGAGATTTTATGAAAGGAGGAGTTGAGGGATGGAAGGTGAGAATTGTGAAGATGGTGGAAGAGGAAGGGAGAGGAAGGAGGGAGAGACAAGAAGGGAAGGGGAGGAGATAGGGAACGGATGACGAAGAAGAAGGGTGCTGGGTGGAAATAATTGGTTTCTGAATGAATAAAATTGATAAAGAGTGAAAAGGGGAATGTGGGGAAAGGGAATGGAGGTGGAGCGGAAGGGAGAGAGAGAGAGGTAAAGGAGGAGAATAGATAAAGGAAGAATAAGTTAATCAAGGTAACGCTGCAATATACGATGTTAAGGGAGAAGGATTGACGAGAGCAGGGTTGACCGCATTGTTAAGAGCATGGGTGATGGATAGGAGAAGAGGTCATGATTTTCAAAGAGGAATAATGAGAGT
>NW_024718685.1:0-2345 GCF_018991925.1 Homarus americanus
GCTGGTCTGGATTGTTTGTGACCTCCACACCAACGAGTTGCCACTCAGACATCTGATCCAGGAGCTGGATGGCCAAGACTCTTTCAAACAACAGATGGTCTGGTCCTCTTGGCAAGATGCTGGACTCTGCCACTGAGTTAGAAATAAATCCGAGCTTTGAAAAATCACAGTTGGCCCTCCACTCGTTGAGCTTGCACATACTGTCATTGACGACCTGAGTACTGACCAGTACTATGGTTACATGATTTGCAGTGCCATCAAAACTGGGGTCATGCCTGATAGACTTGCTTACCTGCAGATAGGTCCAGTCTCACATTCTAGGTGGCTCACAACGGCTCTCAGGTTCTGCAGAATTTGGGTCGCTCATCATAAACTGAAAGGAACCAGCTTACAACCTGAGACTTATTGTCCAATTCATCGTGAGTGTCTACTTGCCAAATTGGTTCAACACCAAGGTCAAGTCATCGTTCTCCGAAGGTCGAGGCATGTTCTCTTCCAGCTTGAGCTCCTGAGGAGTCAGCCAAGGAAGGTTGTTCAGATTGTGGAGCAGACTGTGAGGAGATCTTCCTGGTATGCTCATCCCGAGGCAGTTCTGCAGACAATGCTCTGCAGTAAGGATGAGGAGGAGAGAAGAGTGGCAGTCAAAAAGATCTTGGATATGAGACTTATGAGAGGATCTGGGCATGACGAATCAGTTGGTGACGATTCCTTCAGGGTCAGGAAGACTCCTGAAGTCAATCTAGGTGCCAAGACCCTCACTGATCTCATAGATCTGGATAACATCCAGGCTGGCAGTGAGCCCCTCTTACCTGCAGCCTCACCAATGTTCAAGTCAGAGCTTTCCTGGACAACCCCATGCATGTCCCTGCCTGGCCCTCGCACACCCAGAGTATAGAGCGTTGTGTACAGCAAGTGAGCGAGGCCAGCAGTCACGTGTACAGCCAGGAGAGGAGGGAAGGCTACATCCGAGCTCAGGTGGTCAGCAGGAGGTGATGAGTAGAAACAGAAGCAAGAAAGACATGTTCTCTATGGTGTGCAGCAACACCGGGTCAGTAGTAAAACCGGTTTTTGTATTTGATGATTTTGTTTTCTAAAGGAATATTAAATTTAATAAATGTGTCAAGATCATTCGTTTCACTATTCTGGATCATTTTCATCCTAATAAATTAACCTGATACATTTACTTTACTTTAAATAACCTATTTAGTGGTGTTGGTAAAAGGGTGGGAATACTGAATTTTCATAAGATTTCAAGTTAAAATTTACCTAGCAAAAAATGAAAACTTTTCAAATCTGAAGATATCACATGATTCTGCACATAGAACTACATCATTAATACCATGGGCCGATTTTTCAAACTCAAAAAAAAAAATTCGCCTCCGTATGACACACCCTACTCTATTACACTGTTGAACAAGTACTGTATACAAGGAATATTCAGAAGACCGGACAACGCCAACTGCATTGTACCATTACCCGGAATACGATCAGCAAAATTGATTAACATCCAGGTTCCCAATTACGCTGGGTAAACAGGAGCAAATAGCGTAAACTTGCCTAGTTTCACCCTAGTCTCGAGATCGAACCAGGTCCGCTTTCAGCGTGAGGCAAACACGATCATTACACCACAGGTCACCATACCACACTACACCACACTACATACCTCACACTACACCACACTCACCATCACTATACCACACTACACCACCTCACACTACAACACACTCACCATCACTATACCACACTACACCACACTACACCCTCACCATATATATCATCACACCACACACACCATCTGTACCACACAATACTCATAACTCACACCACATTACACCCCCAGCATATCCACTTAGTGCGGTAAAGTGGATAAGTGTGTGTGTGTGTGTGTGTGTGTAATATTGTTAGAGCACCGGGCGGCTTTGTCTCGACCCAACTGGCGTGACGCGTTAGTGTACAATGACGTCATCGATCAATTGTGTTTTGTTGACATGGTTCAGTGAGTGGCATTAACTGAAGGGGGGAGAGTCCCGCTAACGGTAATTTGCTGTGAGTTAGTCGACCAAAAACCCACAAAATATATGATGAAATTTAGTGATGATGTATTGTGTGATATTATTGTTAGTGTGTGGTGTCCTGACACACACACACACACACGTCAACAACAGGTGAGAAGAGGTGTAAGGGTAAAGTTGTGGGTCAATACTAAGGGTTGTTGGTCAATACTAAGGGTTGTGGGTCAATACTAAGGGTTGTAGGTCAATACCAGGGTTGTTGGTCAATACTAAGGGTTGTGGAATTATCTACTAAGGTTTGTGGGTCAATACTTACTTCCTCTGGAGGGACGA
>NW_024718686.1:0-23566 GCF_018991925.1 Homarus americanus
TGTAGCCTACCTGCGTTAACGGAGTTATAAATTCACTAGGTTCACATTGGCAGCTTTAAAACCCTGCGCTTCTTTGCAGTGTTTTGACATGTGTTGTGTTGTTGTTGGTACTGTGGTGTTATTTTATAATTTACTCAAATCTGCTATATAGTGTGGCAGTAAATTTATGGTTATCTATTTATGTTGTATTTTCTACAGGTGATTAAATTGCTCTTATGTGACCCTATTTTGTTTTATTACAAAACGTTTTTTTCTTACAGAGTTCATCTGTTTATATACATACAATCATGGAAGAGAGTGAGTCGCAGTCGGGGGAGAATGCTAAGGGGACTGTCAGGCCAACATCATCCACTACCCGTTCTGCCACTGAAATCTATCTAGTAGGCCAGCCAGCATCGTCAATTAGAGGCAGTAAACTCCCGACGATGCGTCAAGTCCTGAAGTTCTTCTTTCACACAGTGAATGAATCTGGTGACAGACAGGAGACGTTAAAAGAAACAGTGAGAAACGTACTCACGTTCTGGAATTTAGCTCGCATCAAGACTATCTCAGAGAGGGGGTGCCGGGAGAAGCTGACAAGGTTATGGGAGCACTGGAGAAGTCTACAAAAAAGTCGGGACAGGGCTGCAAAGGACAAGGTTGAAAACTTCAAGTCTCAACTTGACCTGTTGTGGGACATCGGAGCACCGGACGCCGTAGAGGACATCGAGAAGAACCGGCTGCTTACACCGGCCGACAAACAACAAGACATCGCCTTCTATCAAGACCAACGCGGAGAAAGAAAAGCGTTCATGAGTGGTAACGATAAGATTTTTGCCGCTAAGAAGAGAAAGCAGGAGGAACGAGTCGAGAAGCAAAGGTCGAAACAGGGAAGGTTCGCAGCCTGTGAACCAAGCAGCAGTGATTCGAGACCTCAAACCTCTGTGGTGGCTGACACCCCAACGGAAGTAGAAATGGAGAAAAAGGACACAGCGATACAACCTGGCCGGTACACATCAAAGCACCCTTATGTGACGGTTCAGCTTCCACGTCGCATTCTCCAAGAGCCAGCATTAAAGGAACTCGCTGACCGTCTTCGGATATCCAATAACGAAGTAAGTGTATCCATAAATGTGTTTGGAATGTTTGAAATTTCTGTTAATTATTTGATAAGCACTTAAACAGTCGACATTTTCTACTGACACCCTTGCCTGCTTTTGCTCGCAGATAGTTTCGGTGGTCGCAGCAGTGCTGCGCTCTGCTAACCCGCCAGGCGATCTGTCTGAGTTCCGGATCTCGAGAGAGACTGCGAGACGGGCGCGAGCTTCACACCGTCGTCAGGTAGCTGCCGCACAAAGGGAAGCCTTCACGCCTCCACCACATGCAGTGGTGCACTGGGATGGTAAGCTGATTAAGGTGAGAACACGTTTAGGTACTACATTAATATTTTACCAAAGCCTAGACTATTGTAATATATTGTTAGAAATGTATCAAATCATTAACAAAAAGCTTGGAGAAAAAGGCAGCCTTGATAATTCTTCTTTATCTGTCTGAATTTTTATATTTCTCTCATTTCAGAACGTCGTGGGAGAAGAAGAACACCGACAGGCCATCTTCATCTCAGGGCGCGGCCATGAGGAAGGGAAGCTGCTTGCTGTCTTGCCAGTGAAGGACGGCACTGGCCTGACCCAGGCACGCGCAACAGCTCGTGCTATCGAGGACTGGAGCTGCGCTTCAAACGTCAAGGCACTGTGCTTTGATACAACGTCGTCCAACACAGGGCGAGTCCAAGGTGCGGTTGTCCATCTGGAGGCGTTGCTGGAAAAACAGCTGTTGAGGCTTGGGTGCAGACACCACGTCATGGAACTGGTGGTGAGAGCCGCTGCCAGCAACATCTTCGGCAAAACATCGGCCCCTACGGACCCTCTCTTCCAGACTCTTAAGAAAAGGTGGAGTCAACTAGATCACTCTCAGTATCTCAGGCTGAACATTGCAAATCTACCAGAGTCTGACTGGCCCAGTCACCTCCGACACAGGACCGTTAGCTACCTGCTGACCGTCACAGAATGGGCCAGAGAGGATTACCGAGAAGCGGCAGAACTAACGCTCCTCGTCCTCGGTGTGAATCTTCCGCGCGGCACGCACTTTCTGCGTCCTGGCGCATGTCACCACGCTCGCTGGATGGCGAAGATCATATACTACCTCAAGATCTACATGTTTAGCCACCAGCTAGAGCTCAGCAGTGACCTGTGCGTCAAGCTGCAGAGGATGGCGATCTTTGTGTCTCTGCTGTACACACCGGCGTGGCTGAAATCACCAGTAGCCGAGGATGCGCCTGTGAATGACCTGCAACTGCATCACGAACTCCTCCGCTATAGGGCCGTGGACTGTGAGGTGGCTGATGCGGCGCTGGCGGTCGCGAGCCGCCACCTGTGGTATCTAAGGCCACAGACCGTCGTTCTGTCGCTGTGCAGCGAGAAGTTGAGTGCGGCAGAGAAAAAGGAGATGGCGACCAAATTGAGCTGCCTAGAAGAAACGAACGACTACGCCAACGACAACTTGGTCATCCAACAGACTACACGGCTTTCCGACCTGATAGATGAACGTTCATGGATGATCTTCAAGGAGCATCATGTGTGCGGCACAGCATGGCTGATGTCACCGGTGGAAGACTGGGAGAAAAACGAAGAGTTCATGAAGCTGAAAGATTTCTCCAGAAGCCTGAAGGTAACCAATGACGTGGCCGAAAGGGGAATAAAGCTTATGCAGGACTGCATTGGTTCAGTCACGAAGGATGAGCAGCAGCTGCAGGATGTCATGCAACTTGTGGAAAAGCACAGGAAGCAGATGAGTGGCTTCAGCAAGTCTGCTCTGATGCAACTGTGAGAGTTGAATAGAGGGGGGATTGAACTTTCAAATTGCATCTCCTCCTAGAGTTATTGACCTATTTCAATGATGTTTGTTTTTTAAGAGGGAAATATATCATGGAAAAGACTGTGACGGCAAAATATTGATATGTGTTTTCGAATAAATGGAAAAATCAAAACTATGAATATTTTGGAATCTGGTTCCCTTAACGCAGGTAAAGCCTTTGACCTGAACTAGAAGGTCAACTAAGAGGTGCATGCAATCGAATTAGGTGTCAATGGAAAGCTGAATAGCTGCTCTAGCCAGCCATTAGGGTTAAGTAGTGAAAAGCAGCGCGATTGCTGATCTATAAGAGAAAAAGCTTGAGTTTTGACGTTTTTTCGCAAAAATTCATTTATTATATTTGGATTCGCGACCCCTAGAACATGTTGGATTTCATTAATTCTGGCACCAATGAATTTAGGAGTAACGAAATAATGGGAAAAAACACCCCCACCCACAATTTTCTAAAATTGGGAAAAATGAGCAACCCTAGTGGTGATGGTGTGGTGTGGTGGGGGTGGTGATGGTGGTGGTGGTGTGGGGGTGGTGATGGTGGTGGTGGTGTGTGGGGTGGTGGAGAGGTGTGGGGGGTGGTGAGGTGGTGGGGGGTGGTGATGGTGGTGGTGGTGGGTGATGGTGGTGGTGGTGGGGGCAGGATGGTGGTGGGTGGTGGGGGTGGTGATGGTGTGGGGGTGGTGGATGGTGGTGGTGGTGTGGAGGGGTGATGGTGGTGGTGTGGTGGGGGTGGGTGATGGTGGTGGTGGTGGGGGGTGGGTGGATGGTGTGGGTGTGTGGTGGTGATGGTGTGGGTGTGGGGGGTGGTGATGGTGGTGGTGGTGTGGGGTGGTGATGGTGGTGGTGGTGTGTGGGGGTGGTGATGGTGTGGTGGGGGGTGGTGATGGTGGTGGGGGTGGGTGATGGTGGTGGTGGTGTGGGGGGGTGGATGGTGTGGTGGGGGGATGAGATGGTGGTGGTGTGGAGGGTGGTGATGGTGTGGTGTGGGGTGGTGATGGTGGTGGTGGTGTGTGGGGGGTGGTGATGGTGTGTGGGTGATGGTGGTGTGGTGGGGGGTGGTGATGGTGGTGTGTGGGGGGGTGATGGTGTGGGGGTGGTGATGGTGGTGGTGGTGTGAGGGGGTGGTGATGGTGTGGTGTGGGGGGTGGTGATGGTGGTGGTGGTGTGGGTGATGGTGGTGGTGGTGTGGGGGGGGTGGTGATGGTGGTGGTGGTGTAATAATAATAATAATAATAATAATAATAATAATAATAATAATAATTATCGGTTTATTGAAAGAGCTTGGCAGCCAGAAGGCTGAAAATATACAGTTACATATTTGGGGAATGGGTTACGAATTACAAATAATATACAAGTAAATATAAGTGACACAAATAAGACATATAATAACTAGATGGGGGAAAAGCTCAACCACAGTTCATTTCAAATATGACAGGCAAGGAGTAGTGTTTACTGGGAGGAATACACTGATTTATTACAAGTTATTGATAATTTACAATGGTTGGGACTGGCTGTTCTTATAGCGACTGCCCGTGCACGTATGGGCTGGATGCGGTTGTGGTGTCGAACAGCAATTTTGACTAGGATCTCAGGTAGTAGGGTTAAAGCCGGGGATGGTGTAGAAGCTTACCAAATTTGGTAGATGAGGTCGTGTAAGATGGTCAGTGAGAGTCGAAAGGGTCAGTGTGTTGAGCGCTTCTTGATATGTGGAGTAGGAAGGGGAGAGAATAATCTTGCATGCCCTCTTTTGCACTTTTTCTCGGTGTTTACGTTGTGTGGCATTTAGGGGGGAAGACCAGGTGGGGGAGGCATAGGTGAGCTTGGGAAGTATGAATGTTGTGTAAACACTGAGGAGCTCGTGTGCAGGAACTCCGAGGGACTTGAGTCGGCGGAGGAGGTGGAAACGGAAACTGGAGGATTTGATAACTTCACTGACGTGTGGTTTCCAATTTAGTTTGTTGTCTATGGTGACGCCGAGGAGCTTGGTGGAATCTACAACCTGGAGTGTGTTCGGACCTAGAGTAATGGAAGGAGGTGGGACAATGTCGGAGGAGAGGTTGATGTGCATAACCATGGTGGGGGGGTGGTGATGGTGGTGGTGGTGTGGGGGCTGGTGATGGTGTGGGGTGGTGATGGTGGTGGTGGTGTGGGGGGGTGGGTGATGGTGTGGGTGGGGTGGGCATGGTGGTGGGTGGTGTGTGGGGGTGGTGATGGTGGTGGTGGTGTGGGGTGGTGATGGTGTGTGGTGTGGGGGTGATGATGGTGTGGTGTGTGGGGGGGGTGGTGATGGTGGTGGTGGTGTGGGGGTGTGATGGTGTGGGTGTGGGGTAGATGGTGGTGGTGGTGTGAGGAGGTAGGATGGTGTGGGTGGGGGTGGATGGGCAGACAGGTGATGTGGTGTGGGTGGGTGGTGATGGTGGTGGTGGTGGGGGTGGTGATGGTGTGGTGTGGGGGGGTGGTGATGGTGTGGTGTGGGTAGTGGTTATGTGAGAAGTGGTGGTTGTGTGGAGGTGATGGTGGTAGTTTAGGGTGTTGAGGGTAGCGTGGGGGTGGTGTGAGGATGACGATGGTGTGTGTGTGTGGTGTGTGGGTGGTGTTGGTGGGATTAGGTAAGTAGTTGGTAGTGGTGATAATGGGTGGGTGGTAGTGGTGATAATGGGTGGGTGGTAGTGGTGGTGAGATGGGTAGTGGTAGGAGATTAAAGTGATGGAGGGGGGTAGTTGGTATATTATTTGATAGTGGTGAATGGTGATTGTGGTTATAATGATATGGTGGTAGTTGTGGTGATGATGGTGGTAGTTGTGGTGGTTGTTTGGCTGGTAAACACAACCAACCACAACCAGTCCGTAACCAGTGTGTGTGTGTGTGTGGGTATACAATATGTAGTCAATGGTTAATTAACCCCTAAAGAACGTTGACTACGTCTCCTTGAGTACAGTGCCATCATAGTGAAGGATTTGTACTCTAGGAATTCAAGTCACCGTATTCAAACGGTCACAAGTCATCGTACTCAAGGGGTTAAGTCATCGTACTCATGGGGTTAAGTCATCGTACTCATGGGGTTAAGTCATTGTACTCAAGGGGTTAAGCCATCGTACTCATGGGGTTAAGTCATCGTACTCATGGGGTTAAGTCATCGTACTGGGGTTAAGTCATCGTACTCATGGGGTTAAATCATCGTACTCAAGGGGTTAAGTCATCGTACTCATGGGATTAAGTCATCATAATTCAAATGGGTTTTCATCGTACCCAAAGAAGTTTTAAGGTATTTTAATCACCGGACTAATTTACTGTACTCGGGCGGGTGGCAGAGTACAAAACGAGTTAAACAAATTAGCGTATCGAGTACTAGTGTTAATTTGTTACATACAGTAGTTCAGAATGACATGGTAAATGGGAGACTGAATTCGGTCATTTCGTGTCGGTCAGTATTAAGAAGTCGTTTTTTGTTTGTTTTGTATTTGTTAGTTTTGTATTTGTTTTTTTAGTGTGTAGATATAAAAGACGATGTTCATTGTGAAATAACTATTGAAAAACTCAGACACTTTGGATTCTAAAAAAAAAAAAAAAAAGATTGGCAGTCAAATGGATGAAATATGTTCATGAATACAAGGTGTGTGTGTGTGTGTGTGTGTGTGTGTGTGTGTCCAATCAATCACCTGTTACTTATTATGATGACAGTAATATTTTTTTGTTAGTCTCTGCTTAGAAAAAATCTGCTTCACAAAGGTCTCTGAGGATGAGCTGAGTGATGTTTCAGCACCTACCTGAATCGACCCTTCGTGTTTAAGGAGGATAGAATGAACTGTTATGACACACACACACACACAGACACACACACACACACACACACACACACACACACACACACACACACACACACACACACACACACACACACACACACAGACACACACACACACACAGAAACACACACACACACACACATACACACACACACACACACACACACACACACACACACAGACACACACACACACACACACACACACACACACACACACACACACACACACACACACACAGACACACACACACACACACACACACACACACACACACACACACACACACACACACACACACACACACACACACACACACACACACACACACTCACACCGGGCATAAAGACTATTCACCATATAAAACCTTTACGGAAAAAGGTAGAAAAAGCCATAACTTAAGTAAATTAGACTCGATCAATGTTCTTAAGTTTGAAGTGAGACTTCTTGAGACGCCGAACGCAGCAGTAGTACCTGAAGAAGCCGGGTAAGAAGTGTTGGAGGCTGATGGTGATGATAGTGATGATGGTGGTGGTGGTGGTGGTGGATCTGTTACGTTGAAGGTGATGCCAAGACTGTTACCTTTGGCACCTTGTTAGTGGTTGAGTCACCTGGCAGAGTGTATACAGGTGACTCTATTTACAATTAGAAAGATTACCGTGCGTTATTAACTTTTGTTGGGTCATTTGAAGATAAGGGCCCCCCCCCCCCAATATACTTCACCTGATGATTAAAAAACCCTAACGCTAACCTAACCTTACTTAACCTAATCTTCCCAGGTAGCATTGGGGTGTTTACGATTTTTTTTTTTTACATTTGAGACATACTGAAGGCCGGCGACGAGCAAACAGTGAACCCAAATATACATGAGCAGAAGTGTAACTTTTTCATCTGTGTTCTCTGAGTCATGGTCACTGTACAGCTGACTAATAAAGACAGTCATCATCTGTCGTGTGCGCTGTGGCAACATAATCCTTGACGTGAAATGTTGTTATTTATACTAAGAGCATCAGTGCACGTAAAGCTGCCGAGTTTGTATGCAGGAGGTGCTGGTCTCCTCCCTCAGCCGACCATTCAGTCCTTCCCGGGACTGATCACTGCTTTCGCATGCCACCTGACCGCTTACCCAAACATGGTGATCTCATGCATGGAAAACATCATCTGGGTGGTCAGCGCTCTTCGGTTCTAAGACGCCTTGGGGCGTCCCCTGAGACACTCCGGCCTCATCAGTAACACCCAGCAGAACCTAACAGGCTATCGTTGGCATCAGAGGTCCGCTCAAGTGGCGGAACTCACTGCTATAAAAAACAGCGGGGACTCCACAAGACGCGAGAGCAATACCACTTGCCTATACCTAGCTGTCAGCTCCTGATAAACCTAACCTAACCTAACCTACCTTGCTTGGCGGGTAACTTCTAAGAAACTAACCTAACCTAATCTAAGGAACACGATCGACACACAATCAAAATATAAAGGTATTAGTAGAAAGTAAAATTAGGAGAGAGAGAGAAAGGGGAGGTAATAAAACATGAGACAGACAGACAGACACATCGACACTCACCAGAATTATTAACACCGATAACATGGTTTTCCCATTTCGTATTTTGGACACCAGAGGCTCGAATCCAAGTGACTTTATTTCTTCTTTCTCGTTTCTAAACTTTTTCTATTGCTTAAACTTTAATAATTCTAAAAATTCTCTGATTCCTCAATTTAACTAATCCAATTCCCTTACTTGCTCTATCTAATTCTTAAACGTTCTCTAATTCCTAAGCTTTCTCTTTCTCATTCTTATTGTAATTCCCAAACTTTTGAAAATTATATACATCTGTAAATTTTCATAGGCTTTCATAGAAATTTTCTGTGGGGGGGGGGTTGTTGACTAAAAATATAAGTTTGTTTTTGTTTTGAAGTGAAAATATACGTTTGTTTTTGTTATGAAGTGAAAATACATCAGTTTACAATTTTCTTAAACTGTTTCCTGTAAGCGATGAAGAGCATATTGATTAATGCTTGATAACACCTGGCTGAAGCACTTTGGTTAAATTGGTCGAAAATAACGTTTCTATATCGTAACGTTACACACACACACACACACACACACACACACACTCACACACACACAGAAACAAAAACCTCATTTAATAAACGACATCCGCATATGTAACCTCCCCCTCCTGCCTCTCCCCCTTCCTCTTACCTCTTTTCCCTTCCCTTCCCATTCTCTCTCTCTCCTTTCCCCTCTTCCTTCCTCTTTCCCCTTCTTCACCTTATCCCCCCTCCCTCTCCCCCCCAAAAAATAATCCTGCCAATATAACAAATAATCGGAGATCCTTAACAGTAAAACCGGGTACGGTATTTGCACAGGTAGACATATACTGTACAGGTAGAAGCGGTGGTGGGTGGGTAGGGTGTACAGGTAGGAGCGGGTGGGTGGGTAGGGTGTGCAGGTAGGGCGGTGGTGGGTGGGTGGGTAGAGGTGGGCAGGGCGGTGGTGGGTGGGTGGGGGTGTACAGGTAAGGCAGTGGTGGAGATTGGGTAAGTTGTACAGGTAGGAGCAGTGGTGGATTGGTGGGGTGTACAGGTAGGGAGCGGTGGTGGGTGGAGTGGGGTGTGTACAGGTAGGGCAGTGGTGGGAGGGTGGGGTGTACAGGTAAGAGTGGTGGTGGGTGGGTGGGGTGTACAGGTGTGGGTGGGTAGGGTGTACAGGTAGGAGTGGTGGTGGGTGGGTAGGGTGTACAGGTAGGAGTGGTGGTGGGTGGGTAGGGTGTACAGGTAGGAGCGGTGGTGGGTGGGTAGGGTGTACAGTTAGGAGCGGTGGTGGGTGGGTAGGGTGTACAGGTGTGGGTGGGTGGGGTGTGCAGGTAGGAGTGGTGGTGGGTGGAGTAGAGATTAGCCTGGAAGTAGGAGTGGTGGTGGGTGGGTTGGGTGTACAGGTGAGCAGTGGTGGGTGGGTGGTGGGGTGTACAGGTAGGAGCGGTGGTGGGTGGGTGGGGTGTACAGGTAGGGAGCGATGGTGGGTGGTGGGGTGTACAGGTAGGAGTGGTGGTGGGTGGAGTGGTGTGTGCAGGTAGGAGTGGTGGTGGGTGGAGTGGGGTGTGCAAGGTAGGAGCAGTGGTGGGTGGGTGGGAATTATTACCAGGTGGCGTGGTGGTGGGTGGGTGGGGTGTGCAGGTGTGGGTGGGTGGGGTGTGCAGTTAGGGACGGTGGTGGGTGGAGTGGGGTGTGCACAGGTACAGAATTGGTGGTGTGGATTTGGGTGAGAGATTGTCAGGTGGGGAATTAATTGGTGGGTGGGTAGGGTGTTCAGGTAGGAGTGGCGGTGGGTGGGTAGGGTGTACAGTTAGGAGCGGTGGTGGGTGGGTAGGGTGTACAGGTAGGAGTGGTGGTGGGTGGGTAGGGTGTACAGGTAGGAGCGGTGGTGGGTGGGTAGGGTGTACAGGTAGGAGCGGTGGTGGGTGGGTAGGGTGTACAGTTAGGAGCGGTGGTGGGTGGGTAGGGTGTACAGGTAGTAGCGGTGGTGTGTGGGTAGGGTGTACAGACGCCTATGATGCAGTATACAGCGGGCGGGTCGGAGGTGCTCTTGTCCCTCATCAATAACTTATGACCAATGGTGGCTCTTGAACTGGGTCAGGAAGGGTCGGGTCGGGTCGTGTCGGTTCGGCTCGGGTCAGGTCAGGTCACGACAGGTCAGGTCAGGTCAGGACAGGTAAGGCAGGGTTAGGGTACATTTCTCCCTCTCTGCCCTTATTTCTCTTGTTGTCGTTTGTTTGCAGAAGGGTTTCAGTCAACCTGGATATAGCAGACTGAAAGTTGATCCTTCAGTGCACACACAACACAACACACCTCTGCTATAAGCCCTGCACCTTTAACACACTCTCTGTCGTCCATATATATTATACATTACATACAAACTCCTGTGAAAGATATTTTTATATATATTTATTGTAAATGAAATTTCATACACAATAGAGCGTCACGTTCCCTGGTAAATAACGAAACCCACCTTCCTGCGTCGTTATATATGCGTTGTTGCAAGTGAGCTCAACTTTCGTATGCAATTTGGGATATATTTATGTCCATTGCATCTATTGCATCTCGGCCTCAGGATATTGTTGGTTGTTCATGTGTTTTATTTTTTTTGGTATTTGTATGTATGTATGTATGTATGTATGTATGTATGTATGTATGTATGTATGTATGTATGTATGTATGTATGTATGTATGTATGTATGTATGTATGTATGTATATGTATGTATGTATGTATGTATGTATGTATGTATGTATGTATAAGCAACCACAAGAGGCAGTATAGAGAGGTCAGCAGCAGCAGGTAGGGGGGCGGACCTCCTGCCTACAGCACTATAATCACCCCGCTGGCTCTCTCACCATACATGGATGACGGTGATTTGTTCCTCCTGCTTTAAGACCTTCTAGACACCTATAATTTTTGTACCAATTTACCAGCCAATCAGTGACCAACCAGACGTGATTATGACGCTACCTAACCTGACCTAACCTGCGAGGAGGGTTTGTTTGGTCTTTGGACGTTGGTGGTGAAGGTTAGGTTAGGTTAGGTTAGGTGAAAGGTGTCGTGGTGCGATCTTTTTAAGACGTCAGGAGAGGGGGGCGGGGGTCCTTGAACGTGTGTGAAGTAAGATGGTAAATAATGGTGTGTGAAAGGGAGGGGGTGGCGTGGTGGTGGGGAGAGGTGGAGAAGAAGAGAAGGTGGTGGAGGAGGAGGTGAAACTGGAGTAGGAGGAGGAGGAGTAGAGCGTGGAAGATGAACAGTGGAGGAGGAAGATATTGTTAGGTAAATATTAAGGTGAGGAAATGATATGGAGAAAAAAATATTACTGTAGGAAGAGAGAGAGAGAGAGAGAGAGGAACATATATTATTATTGTCTTAGAAGTAACGAACCATTCAGGAAAATTCCAATAAGAAACACGAAAATACACCATTAAATTTATTGATAAAACCGAAAAAAAATTGTGGGAAAAATTCACGAACATGTAAATTTTATCTAATCAAATCGGCCATGGCGTAAGGGTCTACAAGAGTGGATTAAATAAACAGAAAGAAATGGATGAGGGAAACGGTATAGGGGGGTAGGAGGGGGAGGGATATTTTGGGGAAAGATGACAAACAGGAAGAAAGGTGGAGACTCCGAGTGTGTGTTGTGTAAGCTGGAGGCAGAGAGTGAAGGACTTGGTCAACACACACACACACACACATACACATACACACACGCTAATGCAACCAGTAACGCATTCAGATAAATTCAAATTTGATTCTTCAGTGAGTGATTCCGTCATGGTGTCAGTCGACTGTGTGTGTGTGTGTGTGTGTGGATTTCAAGCCACCTGCCGGGAGATGCTTTAAGCCACCTGCCAACAGATAGGTGTTCAAGGTAGACGACTCGAGGTTCATTTGAGTTAAGGTACCTCATGAGATATGTCACGAGGTAAACTATTCAAGGAGGACACGTCAAGGTACATTAATGTTTCAGAACCTCTACCTTGAAGCATCTACCTTGAGGTGTCCTTTAAGCGTTTACCTTAAAGGAGGAACTCTTCAAGGCAGATTTTTCAAGGTTGACGTTCCAATATGTACTGAGTTAGGTACCACAAAGAACGGAGGTACAAGATAACAGCAACATTCTGGTGGACGGAAATTATACCAAGAAAAGAAGTAATAAATTTATCAGAATCCAATTTTTACGTTTTTACTCCTTGTTTTTACCTCGACTTTTATCACATTTTCCATTTAAATTTATCGATGCGTTACACCATGACGAAGGAGGAGGAGTAAGAAGAAATCGAGAGACCATGAAAACGAGTGAGAATTTTACACAGTGCCGCGGGTAAACAATAGGAATGGTTGTCTGGTCTTGATCACACACACACACACACACACACACACACACACACACACACACACACACCTTCGGACCAAATGTATTTCCCTTTTTTTTCACTGTTTGTTTGTAAAATTATTGAGAGCCATTATGGACCAAAGTATGTATGTATGTATGTATGTATGTATGTATGTATGTATGTATGTATGTATGTATGTATGTATGTATGTATGATCTCCCTTACCCTCCTTGTCCTCCAAACTCGTCTGCTTGGGGCCTTTGAACACTGTCTTACTAAGAGAAGTTAACCAGCAGCGTTACCCACACAAGCTTGGCGTCTTGTAATTTTGTTATATTTTGTATTGTAATTTTGTATTTTTAACGATAACAAATCCCTAACATTTATTTGGACGATAGTGTCATGGTATGGGAATATTAACATTTTGAAGGATACCTAACCTAACCTGACCTAACCAAACGTAACCTAACCTAACCAAACGTAGCGTAACCTAACCAAACGTAGCGTAACCTAACCAAACATAACGTAACCTAACCTAACCTTCACGGATCAATTCTTCTAAACAAGGAAGACGATAAAGATACCGTGAAAGAAAAGGTTGAAGAAGAGGAAGAGGAAGAAAAAGGTAGAAAACTACTGAGTAATGTAATAAAAGGGGAACCGAAGCGTAACTGTGATAAAGATGCGGCGAACACACACACACACACACACACACACACACACACACACACACACACACACACACACACACACCACCGATAAATATGTTTTATTATGCCTGTTATTCCTTTCTTGTATTGCTTATTTTTTTTAGCATCACTTTTTTGTCTCTTGTGTATCTTTTCCTTTCAACTTCATCTTCTATTATGTATTTCTTATTATTTTTTCCTCTGTTATTTCTTATTCCCTTTTTCCTTTCTTTTCTACTTTTTCTCTTCTCTGTTCTAGTTTTCTTTATTTCGTCTACTATCGTCTTCATTCTATTTATTCTCTTCCCCTTTCTTCTATTTTTGTCTTTTGTTATTCGATTTTTTTTCTTCATTACCCAGCGTCATTCTTCTCCGTCTTCTTAAATCATCATCTTTTCTTCTTTTCCTTTTTTCTCTTTTCTTGTAATTTTCTATCTTCTCTTTCCATACTCTTTTCTTTCTCATTTTTTCTTCGTCTACCTTCTGCATTCTTGTTTTCTCCGCCTTCGTTCTTTTCTTCTCTCATCTCTACTTTCTCCTCCCTTCATTCTTCTACGTTCTTTTATCTTTCCTTCGCTTTTGATATTTTCCTTTTCTCATCTCCGTACTTCTTTCTCCTCTCATCTCTCTACTTTGTTCACCTCTCTTCATTCATTCCTCTTCCAATCTTTCTCAGTCTTCCAGCTTACGAGTTGACTATCATACCACCCCCCACCCCACTCCACCCCACCCCCACCCCCACCCCAACCCCAACACCAAGATAGTGAGTGAGTGAGTGAGGAATAGAGCCGTGACGCTGTAAACACCAGGGTACGTATCCCCTGCTGTTTTATCACTGCTTGGGAACCTATTTTGGAAGGGTGGAGGAGGGGGTGATTATAGCGACATTCCTAGAAGTTTTGGGTCAGGTGAAGATTAAGTACCACAGCTTATTTGAGCTTGATGATTAAATTCTTTAGTGCTACTTGGGGTTGGGCTGGGTTGGGTTAGGTCGAGATAGGTTTAGATGGATTGGGTTTGGTTGGGTTAGGTTGAGTTGGGTTAGCTTAAGCCTGGTTAATCTTTGGGTCAAATAAGGTTTTGAGGGCTAATCTTCAGTCGATTCAAAGATTTTACTCGATATTATTGGAATTATTAATGTTATTATTTTTTTTCCATGTGTGTCATTGTATATTATTTGTTGTCATTTATCCCCGTTGGTGGAATAAATATGGATCAATTTGGCGACATTCTTCAAACGATATTAATTTCTGTTATTATGTCAGGCTTCAAGTACACAGAAGGACACGCATTATGGACCCCATTACCACCACTTGTTAGACCATTACAGATGATAATAGTGACAGTCGCATTTTTTTTCGTTCGATTAGATACTTGAGGTTATTATGTATTTTTTTTGCATTATGTATTTTTTCCCCAGATTGAGAAGTTATTACCAGTCGCAGTGTGTGTGTGGAGAGAGAGCTAGAGAGAGAGAGAGAGAGAGAGAGAGAGAGAGAGAGAGAGAGAGAGTTGCAATACCTGGTAATTTCAAGACGTTCAGGTGTATCGTTCTCATGCTTATGCTCAGTGATTCTCAGCCTCATTAAAGTACACTGTTTCTCAATGGTCCAAATGACGTTGTATTATCTGGAGAAATTTTCACACTGGGGTATCGACTACTTGGATGAAAACAGTGTTTCTTTAGTTCAAGGTAGTTCAAAATTATGTTTGTAAATTAAATGAAGGTATACAATTTATGTTTTTAATTGTGTTTTAAAGTTTATTTAGGTGTGTGTGTGTGTGTGTGTGTGTGTGTAAACAATGTAGGTAACAGGTTGAATTAGTGTTGTCAGCTGGTCGTTTATTATAACTTCCAATAAACTTGAAATACAATGTTATTTTCTTCCTACTACATTGATAATAGTTTACAGAATTACCAAGTATATTTATTATTATTATTATTATTGTTATTATTATTATTGTTATTATTATTATTATTTTTTTTATTTTTTATTATTATTATTATTATTATCGTTCCCTAAATAAGAAAGTTACTTTATTTCCTCATAATAATAATTATTTACATTGATTGATAAGAAAATTAAGTATTAAATTTGAGTGGATATTTTTTTGTCAATATCGACAACTCGAATGTTGTAAGAATTAATTATATTATTTTAGTGCAGATAAATTGAGCAGATGGAGTTACATAGTTTTTATTTAAGGACAAATTTTATTTCTTAAGTCACAAAAAATAGTCTTGGTTTATTTATTTTTCTTACTTGAAGACTTTCACGGTTAAATATATATTAGTGCTCCCAAATTGACCTGAAGTGATATATATTTTTTCCGATTTGGTCTTCTTAAAATTTATGGTCGGTCACAGTTTATACTAGATAAAAAATAATCTGCCTCAGTCATAAGATTGTGAAATACCTCTCCACTATTTTTTCCCAGTATTATGATCATTTAGTTCTTGGAAATCGGTAAAAGATTTTCTTAAGTAAACAAAACAAAATTGACTTAACTCTGAATTAATTTTTTTATCTATATTATAAAATTTACGGTTATTTGCTGCTAAAACTTCATCATTCTCACAAGAGCATAAAGGTGGATTACGTGAAGATTAAACACAAGCTTATTCACCTTCGGATTAAACTCCTTAGCGCTAACCTAATCTAACCTGACGCAAATCTAACATAAGAACATAAGAACATAAGAAAATAAGGAGTCTGCAATAGGCCGGTTGGCCTGTGCATGGCAGCTCCTGTCGAGAGTTACTACCACTCAATCATCCATGAATCTATCTAGGCTCCTTTTGAAACTTTCCAGAGTTCCAGCACTTACTACAAAGTTGCTAAGCGTGTTCCACTCGTCCACCACCCTATTTGTGAACCAGTTTCTTCCTATCTCTCTCCTAAACCTAAACTTATCCAACTTAAATCCGTTGCTCCGAGTCCTATCCTGCGCGGATATTATAAGAACTTTATCTATATCCCCTTTATTGATTCCTTTCACCCACTTAAACGCGTCTATCATATCTCCCCGCACTCTTCGTCTTTCTAGGGAATGCAAGTTAAGTTTCTTTAACCTATCCTGATATGGAAGGTTTCTAAGTCCCGAAATCATTTTTGTCATTCTTCGCTGCACCGACTCTAGTGAATTGATATCCATTCTATAATAAGGGCACCAGAACTGAACCGCATAATCGAGGTGCGGCCTGACTAGCACAAGATATAGTTGCAATAAGACCTCTGCACTCTTGTTACTTACACTTCTAGATATAAAACCCAATACTCTGTTTGTCTTATTTCGAACATTAACGCACTGTTTTCTAGGCCGTAGGTCCGGGCTTACAAGTACTCCTAGGTCTCTTTCACAAGTCGACTTCTCTAGGTTGATGTTGTTAAGGCTGTATAATTATCAGTATTTGTTCTTCCATTATTAAGTACGCTGCACTTGCTGGTGTTGAATTTCATTTCCCATTTTTCAGACCACCCCTGCAGTTTATTTAGATCCTCCTGTAATGCATTTGCATCCTGCCCTGAATTAATCTGCCGCCCTATTTTGGTGTAATCCGCAAACTTGCTTATGTCACTGCTGATCCCAGTATCTAGATCGTTTATGTAGATTATGAACAAGAGTGGGCCTAGTACTGACCTCTGGGGAACCCCACTGGTTACACGGCCCCACTCAGATTTAACACCATCTACGCTGACCCTCTGCGTTCTATCGGTGAGCCATGATTTTATCCAATTTGAAACTTTCCCTTCGATACCATGAGCCTTAATTTTCCTCAGAAGCCTCTGATGCGGTACTCTGTCAAATGCTTTGCTTAAGTCTAAGTAATTAACATCGTAATTTTCGTCATTATCTACTACCTCGAAAACTTCCCTAAAAAACGTCATCAGATTTGTTAGACAAGATTTTCCCTTTGTAAACCCATGTTGAGAGTCGTAGATTAATTTGCTTTTCTCTAGATGCGATCGGATGCTATCACCTATAATTGATTCAAGAAGAGACAGGGGAGGTAAAAGGGGAGGGAAAGGGGTTGGTCTAGTGGTCCAAGATGTAGGTTATTTGTCCCAAAGTGATATAAAAAAAAGAATGACGTTTAATATCCTCACCCTAACCTAACCTAACTCTGTACTCTGACATAGAACTTGAACATGTCGCACTAATGAAGTAATCTTACCGAATATCTGTCTGTCTGTCTTTGTTTAAATTATCTACCTTGTTTTGTTGTTCTTATCTACGTATGTGAAATATTTAACCTATTATTTTTTACTATTCTCTTCTGTCTTCAGTATATTGGAAAATAAGACATATACCAAGAGCATTAAAGTCACACACACACACACACACACACACACACACACACACACACACACACACAAACTCTAACATAGCATCGTGTATATTTTCAACTGAGAAATGACAGCAAATTCATGTAATCTCATTTTCGAACAAGTCAAAAGACATTTATGGATTATTAGAATAAGTACATTAGGGGGCAGTGAAATTTTGCTCAAAGCTGCACTCTTCAGGCATTGTTCCTTATACATATCTAAGACTCCATGCCAATTTTGAAGCTGATATGTCGAGGTTTAGTCTGCCGCATTTTCTACTGAAATTTTTAAATTTACCTACAGTACTAGCCAAACAGCCGCTGTGGCGGTGCAATGTTCTGTTCAGTGTTTATCAAATTTTTTTTCATATCTCTTATTTCATTTAAGTTGTCTTGTCCTTGACCAGCGAGGTGACAGGAAGATGAAGATTGCAGGGGTTGACATGAAAGTGACGAAGATGTGGGACAGAGTGACGGCAAGAGAGAAGCATGATGCGGACAGAGTTAGGAGACAGCTTGAGCAAAAACATAGATATCTGGTAGCTGGAGATATTCCTTATGTTGAGGATAATTCAGATGATTCAAGAGATATTCCTCTCGTCAATACTGATGCTGATTTTGTCCCTGATCCAAGGGCTCTGACAGACACCAGTTCACAGAACCGGGCAAGACTCCCTACACTGGCTGCCGCTTGTGACCGATACTTGATTAGTGATTATGCTGGAGCTGCCATTGCTACTGCCACCTTAACTGACTATGGCATTCTCACAAAGGATGACAAGAGTCAGGTTATTGGACCACATAAGCTGCGGGATGCGAGACAAAAATACCGATTTAAGAGGCAAGAAATTGAGATGGCTAGTTTAGATAATTTGACGTCACTCTATTTTGATGGTAAGAAGACCGACACTCGTGTGATGATAAAGAATGAGAAGACCGAGAAATGGAGTTCGAGGATGATGGTGAAAGATCATTATGTCATCATGGTTGAGCCTGGCAATGAATATCTCACACATGTGACTCCCAAGACTGGACACGGAAAGCAGATTGCCAAAACTATTCACGAGTTTCTGGTGGAGAAAAATCTAACCCAGCAGCCCATTGTGTGTGTTGGTTGTGATGGAACCAATGTAAATGTAGGATCAGAAAATGGAGTCATTCATCATCTTGAAATGTTACTTGATCACCCGCTCCATTATTTCATATGTCAGCTTCACGGAAATGAGCTGCCTTTCCGCGCAGTTTTTTTATCACTATGATGGTAAACCAAGTGGTCCTGAGCATTGGCGTGGTCCCATTGGAAAGCAGATCAAGGAGTCTTTGTCTGAACTTCCAGTTGTCGCCTTCCAGCCAGTCAGTTTCCCTGATTTCCCTGTGTTTAATGATGAAGTGGAGAAAGATCTGTCCTGGGATCAGAAATACCTGTATAGGATTTGTAAAGGAGTTATCACAGGTGTTGTTGAAGATGACTTGGCTGCTATTGAGCCAGGTCCTCCCTGTGTGTCAAGGTGGAACACCTTATGGAGTAGAATCCTCAGGCTGTATGTAGCAACATCAAGACCCAGCCATGAGTTGAAAAGAATTGTCATTACAATAATAAAGTTCAGTGCTCCAATGTGGTTTTACATCAAGATACACCCTTACGTAACACACGGCTCAAGGAACGTATTCCAGTCCCTGCTATATATGAAACACCTGAATAGTGAGGAGGAGACGATAGTGAAGAAGGCTGTCCAGAAAAATGCATACTTCGCCCACACAGATCAACTTCTTCTTGGTATGTGTGCAGATGAGGACATGACTGTTATTAGAGGAGGAGGAAGATTCTGATGCTGCTGTTGACGAGAATTTGTTAAACTATACTGATGAGGAGGGTAAAGATGGAGATGGGAATGAGGATGTGCCTCCTGTAGTCAACATGAGAAAGGTGGTGACTCCGAAACTAAAGTGGCAAGCAAAAAACTATCATTCCATGATTAACTGGAGGAATGAACTCAAGACTGAGCCTCCTTACATTGCTTCTCTGTCAAATCTACGGGTTAATGACATTCTTGAGACACCATTAGTGGTGCCCAAGTGGCCAAACAGCACTCAGGCGGTCGAGAGAGGCATAAAAGTGATGACTGAAGCTTGCACTGAAGTGACGGGATACGAATCGAGAGATGGATATATTAGGCAAAGATTATTGTCTAGGAAAATGATGCCAAGGTTCCGCACAAAAAAGAATTTCAATATGAACTTGTAATGATTTTCTATACGGTGTACCTGTAAAATAACATGTGAATTAAATCGATGTCACCCATGTAAATTTATCATTATCCTGGAAAACATTCAATGACACCTAATTTTTGGCATACACTAAAAGTTGACAAAAAGTCGTTCGCGATGCGGCAGGGTAAGTATGCATGAAATGGCATGAAATTTTGCACAGGTGTTTGTTACAGCCATACAAACGATGCCTGAAAAGTGCAGCCTGCAACTCAAATAAAAGTGTTTTTCCCTCCCCCCTAAAGTACATGTTCACTATAACAGGTTCACTATAACAGGTTCACTATAACAGGTTCAATTTAACATGTTCATTATAACAGGTTCACTACAACAGGTTCACTATAACAGGTTCACTATAACAGGTTCACTATAACAGGTTCACTACAACGTGTTCACTATAACTTGTTCACTATAACAGGTTCACTGTAACATGTTCACTATAACAGGTTCAATTTAACAGGTTCACTATAACTTGTTCACTATAACAGGTTCACTATAACAGGTTCACTATAACATGTTCACTATAACAGGTTCAATTTAACAGGTTCACTATAACAGGTTCACTATAACAGGTTCAATTTAACATGTTCACTATAACAGGTTCACTATAACAGGTTCACTACAACATGTTAACTATAACAGGGTAAATTTAACATGTTTACTATTACAAGTTCACTTTAACATGTTCACTATAACAAGTTCACTATAACAGGTTCATTATTTCCAAATGTTCACAAGTAAAAGGTTCACTATAACTATATGTTCATTATAACATGTTCGCTATAAGAGGTTCACTATATCAACAGGTTTGCTACAACTACATGTTCAATATAACATGTTCACTATAACAGGTTCACTATATCAACAGGTTCACTACAACTACTTGTTCACTATAACAGGTTCACTATATCAACAGGTTCACTACAACTACATGTTGTATGTTCACTATAACAGGGTGACTACAACTATATGTTCATCATCAGAGTTTCACTATAATAGCCTCTTACTACATTATTTCTTACACCTCAAAATCTGAGTCTTGTGGTCTGGTTCTACGCTGTTACTGGTATTATAAAATGAGTTCACGTCTCAACAATAACCCTTTTGAACGGCGGCAAGTTATGAAGGTCAACCAGGAGAAAAGTCGTCCTCTTCCACCATGGATGTCCCGTATGAGGGCACAATGGGTCGAGGAGACGGTGTCAGAGACGGTGAAGGCAGATAACTGCCTCTTTGGCGTCATTATTGGCCCCGGAGGCTCCACTATGAAGGAACTACAGGTAAAATACAACATCCGGGTGCTTGTCCCTCGCAAGGGGTCAAAGGATGAGCCCATCATCGTCGAAGGGAAAGACAAAACTCTCGTCAAGGACGCCGTCCTCCGCATAAAGGCTTTGATAGCTGAAGAGAAGGAGAGGCGTCGGGTCACCACACCAGTATCCCAAACACTCTGCATCCCCAAGGCCCTACACGGGAAGGTCATCGGTCTTAAGGGCCAAAATATCCGACCCGTTACTCAAGCGCTCAAAATAAAGATAAAATTTCCCAATAAAAACGACAATAGTGATGAAGTGACCCTCACAGGCCTTCCTGATCAGGTGGACCAGGGCATAAGTCGCCTCCTTGACTTGGTGACCCGCTTCCCCCCATGTCGGGCCTGAGGTCAGATGGCCGGACCAGACTCCTCGCACCCTAACCCACCACCCAGCCTTTAATAACAAAAAAAAAAAAAAAAAAAAGGGCCTCTACTGGCCACTCCACGCGGCAGGGGTCAAGCCTCGAAGATTTATCTCTGGGGCTAACAATCAGTCTATTATTATTATTATTATTATTATTATTATTATTATTATTATTATTATTATTATTATTATTATTATTATTATTATTATTATTATTATTATTATTATTATTATTATTATTATTATTACTTACACACATTGAGACAAGACGCTAATTACCAAGAGGGGGAGGAAAAGGAGGAGGAGGAAGATGGAGTGTGGAGGGAGGGGGTGATGGAGGGAGGGGTAGGACGAGGAGAGGAAAAAGGTGGGATGAAGTCGATGCCCCCAAGGATTTGAGGACGTAATCTGGTGCTCTTTTTTTTGTAGAAATAACAAACGGGGTTAGGATGGGCAAGGTGAAGGGGGAAAGGGAGAAAGGGGGATTTGGGTGATTTGTGAGGGTGAAGGAGAACATAAGAAAATAAGGAGTCTGCAATAGGCCGGTTGGCCTGTGCATGGCAGCTCCTGTCGAGAGTTACTACCACTCTCTATCATCCTGAATCTATCTAGCCTCCTTTTGAAACTTTCCAGAGTTCCCGCACTTACAACAAAGTTGCTAAGCTTGTTCCACTCGACCACCACCCTATTTGTGAACCAGTTTCTTCCTATCTCCCTCCTAAACCTAAAGTTATCCAACTTAAATCCGTTGCTCCGAGTCCTATCCTGCTCGGATATTATAAGAACTTTATCTATATCCCCTTTATTGATTCCTTTCACCCACTTAAATACTTCTATCATATCTCCCCGCACTCTTCGTCTTTCTAGGGAATGCAAGTTAAGTTTGTTTAACCTATCCTGATATGGAAGGTTTCTAAGTCCCGGAATCATTTTTGTCATTCTTCGCTGCACCGACTCTAGCAACCTAACCTGACGCAAATCTAACGTAACCTAACCTGACACAATCCTAACCTAACCTGACGCAAATCTAACGTAACCTAACCTGACGCAATCCTAACCTAACTTGACGCAAATCTATCCTAACGTAACCAAACCAAAACCAAACCAGGTACCATTTGTTTACTTAATCATCAGGTGAAATCAGCTGAAGGTGGGAGAAGAGGGGGGGAGGGGGGAGGGGGGTGGGGGGAGGGGGGACGAACTAATTATCAGGTGATCAGTTAAAATCCCTCTCTATTTTTAACCCTTGATTAGGAATTTTGGTTCAGACTTTTGCCCCTTGATTTATGTTCAAGTGTTCAAGGTTGTTCATTATCCTCACTTGCGATGAATAGTGAATGGATGAACAAAAGAAGGAAATTGATGATGTGGTTGATGGGGGAGGGTGGTGGTGATGGGGGTAGGGTGGTGGTGATGGGGGAGGGGGGTGGTGATGGTGATGGGGATGGGGGTGGTGATAATGAGCCAACCTTAGTGATCAAGATGGTTGTGTAGTGTGTTGAACTTAAGGCGTTGAACTTTTTTATGGTGTTGAACTTGCTTTTGGTGTTGAACTTTCTTATGGCATCATTTTCCTGGACAATAATCTTTGCCTAATATATCCATCTCTCGATTCGTATCTCGTCACTTCAGTGCAAGCTTCAGTCATCACTTTTATGCCTCTCTCGACCGCCTGAGTGCTGTTTGGCCACTTGGGCACCACTAATGGTGTCTCAAGAATGTCATTAACCTGTAGATTTGACAGAGAAGCAATGTAAGGAGGCTCAGTCTTGAGTTCATTCCTCCAGTTAATCATGGAATGATAGTTTTTTGCTTGCCACTTTAGTTTCGGAGTCACCACCTTTCTCATGTTGACTACAGGAGGCACATCCTCATTCCCATCTCCATCTTTACCCTCCTCATCAGTATAGTTTAACAAATTCTCGTCAACAGCAGCATCAGAATCTTCCTCCTCCTCTAACAGTCATGTCCTCATCTGCACACATACCAAGAAGAAGTTGATCTGTGTGGGC
>NW_024718687.1:0-3050 GCF_018991925.1 Homarus americanus
ACGACCATGATTATAACAACCACGACTATGATTATAACAACCACGACCTTGATTATAACAACCACAACTATGATTATAACAAAAACGACTATGAATATAACAACCATAACCATAAATATAACAACCACGACCATGATTATAACAACCACGATCATGAACCACGACCATGATTATAACAACCACAACCATGATTATAACAATCATGACCATGATTATAACAACCACGACCATGATTATAACAAACACGACCATTATTAAAACAACACGACTATGATTATAACCACCACAACTATGATTATAACAACCACGACTATGATTATAACAACCACGATCATGAACCACGACTATGATTATAACAACCACGACTATGATTATAAAAACCACGACTATGATTATAAAAACCACGACTATGATTATAACAACCACGACCATGAACCACGACCATGATTATAACACCCACGACCATGAACCACGACCAAGATTATAACAACCACGACCATGATTGTAACAACCAAGACCATGATTGCAACAACCACGACCATGATTGCAACAACCACGACCATGATTGTAACAACCACAACCATGATTGTAACAGCCACGACCCTGATTATAACAACCACGAACCTGATTGTAACAACCACAACCATTATTGTAACAACCATGACCATAATTGCATCAACCACGACCATGATTGTAACAACCACAACCATGATTATAACAACCACGGTCATGATTATAACAACCACAACCATGATTATAACAAAAACGACCATGATTATAACAACCACGACCATGAATATAACAACCACGACTATGATTATAACAACCACGAACATGATTATAACAACCACGATCAAGATTATAACAACCACGACCATGATTATAACAACCATGACCATGTGTATAACAACCACGACCATATCACCCACGACCATGATTATAACAACCGCGAATATAAATATAACAACCACGACCATAACAACCAGGACCATGATTATAACAACCACGACCATGATTATAGCAACCACGACTATGATTATAAAAACCACGACTACGATTACAACAACCATGACCATGATTATAACAATTACGACCATGATTATAACAACATGGACCCTGATTATAACAACCACCGCCATGATTATAACAACCACGACCATGATTATAACAACCCGACCACGGATTATAACAACCCGACTATGATCATAACCGCGACCATGATTATAACAACCGACCATGATTATAACAACCACGACCATGATTATAACAACCACGACCATGAGTATAACAACCACAACCATTATTATATCACCCACGACCATGATTATATCACCCACGACCATGATTATATCACCCACGACCATGATTATAACAACCACGACTATTATTATAACAACCACGACCATAACAACCAGGACCATGATTGAAACAACGACGACCATGATTATAACAACCACGACTATGATTATAACAACCACGTTCATGAATATTCCAACCTCGAATATGATTATAACAACCACGATTATGATTATAACAACCACGACTATGAATATAACAACCACGACTATGATTATAATAATCACGACTATGATTATAACAACCACGACCATGATAACAACCACGATCTAGATTATAACAACCACGACCATGATTATAACAACCAGGACCATGATTATAACAACCACGACCACAATTATAACAACCACGACCATGATTATATCAACCATGACCATGATTATAACAATCACGACCATGATTATAACAACCACGACCATGATTATAACAAACACGACTATGATTATAACAACCACGACCATGATTATAACAACCACGACTATGATTATAACAACCACGACCATGATTATAACATCCACTACCACGATTATAACAACCATGACCATGATTATAGCAACCACAACTATGATTATAACAACAACGACTATGAATATAACAACCATAACCATAAATATAACAACCACGACCATGATTATAACAACCACGATCATGAACTACAACCATGATTATAACAACCACAACCATGATTATAACAATCACGACCATGATTATAGCAACCACGACCATGATTATAACAAACACGACCATGATTAAAACAACCACGACTATGATTATAACCACCACGACTATGATTATAACAACCACGACTAAGATTATAACAACCACGATCAGAACCACGACTATGATTATAACAACCACGAGTATGATTATAACAACCACGACTATGATTATAACAACCACGACTATGATTATAACAACCACGATTATGATTATAACAACCACGACCATGATTTTAACAACTGAAGACCATGATTGCAACAACACGACTATGATTGCAAATAACCACACGACCCCTGATTGTAAATAAATAATTACCAAGATTGAACAACTTATGACCATAATTGTAAATAACCTCGACCATTATGATTGTAACAACCACGACCATGATTATAACAACCACGTCCATGATTATAGCAACCACGACCATGATTATAACAACCACGACCATGATTATAACAACCACGACCATGAATATAACAACTACGACTATGATTATAACAACCACGAACATGATTATAACAACCACGATCAAGATTATAACAACCACGACCATGATTATAACAACCATGACCATGTGTATAACAACCACGACCATGAGTATAAGAACCAGACCATTATTATATCACCCACGACCATGATTATATCACCCACGACCATGATTATATCACCCACGACCATGATTATAACAACCACGACCATTATTATAACAACCACGACCATAACAACCAGGACCATGATTGAAACAACGACGAGAATGATTATAACAACCACGACTATGATTATAACAACCACGTTCATGAATATTCCAACCTCGAATATGATTATAACAACCACGATTATGATTATAACAACCACGACTATCAATATAACAACCACGACTATGATTATAACAATCACGACTATGATTATAACAACCACGACCATGATTATAACAACCACGATCAAGATTATAACAACCACGACCATAATTATAA
>NW_024718688.1:0-31556 GCF_018991925.1 Homarus americanus
TCCTTTCATCCTACCGTCTGCACCGAGCCTGCTCTGTATAGTGACCATCTTGCCGTTACTACCCATCTCAGGCTCTCCTTCTCTGCCCCGACATCGGCTCCTTATCGATCCCCTCGCCTTCGTCTCACACAAGATGCTGTTCCTTCCTTTACCCAATACCTTTCTACCTGGGCGGATTCCTATGTTGTCCCCCAGTCCCTTAACTCTTACAGCGCTGATTTTGTTGATGCCGTGTATGACTCTGTCAATCGCGCTACCCCTCCACGCCCTCTCCCTCACCCCAGAAGTGCCACCAACTACTGGTATCGTATCCCTGCCATGAGACATCTCCGGCAGGTAACCCGTGATCTCCACTCTACCATAAGGAGGTCTCGGTCTCCAGAGGACTGGGAAGACTTCAAAAATTGGTGCTCCTTTGCAACTCAGGAGCGCCGTCGGATTCGTGAGGCGGACTGGCTATCCTTCACGGGGTCTCTATCGTTCCAGTCGTCACCCTCTTAGCTATGGAATCGGATTAATGCTATACGGGGTACTCGACGGAGGCCCCTTCCCCACCCTGACCCCGCCTCCCTTGCCTGCTCTTTAATGGAGAACTGGGCACGAGCTTCCTCCCCTGAGGCACTTCCAGATCCAATGCAGGAGGCAGTGCAGGCTCGCATCGATGCGTCTGAGCCTGTTGTTCGTGCTGCTCTTACCTCCCCTGCCCCCACTGATCATCCCATCACACAGTTCGAGCTTGAGAGTGCTCGTCGCTCTAGAAAAGACACCTCTCCTGGGGATGATCAGATAACCTACACCGTCCTCAATGCCTGTACTAATATTCCTAACGGCCCCTTGCTTGCTCACTACAATATGTCTTATGAACATGGGGTTCTCCTGTCAAACTGGAAAAATGCCACTATTATCCCCATCCCTAAGCCGGGAGATCCTGGGAAATATCGACCCATTAGCCTTACCTCCTGTGTTTGCAAGATGATGGAGAGGATACTCCATCGTCGCCTTCTTCACACCATAGGCGGCTTCCACAACTCTCTCAATGGTTTCATTCAACATCGCATTGCTTCCTTTTATTGCAATCAGACTGCCCGCATCTCCATCTTCCTTGATATCAAGGGAACCTTTGATATGGCTCAGCCTGCCCTCATTTTAGCTGAACTTGCGCGGTTACGGGTTAAAGGGAGACTTCTACAATGGATCGCCTCTTACCTCACTGGACGTCAGGCCCGGGTTCGCGTTCAAGGCTCTATATCTCCTGTTCAAGAAATGAACCTCGGCACCCCTCAAGGTGGAGTCTGAGTCCCACCTTGTTTAACACTCTCATGCACTCCATCGCATCTCTCCCGTGGCCGACAAAAGTTGTCCACTCAGGATATGCCGACGATGCCCTCCTCCAAGCCCCTGACTACCTCAGCATGCAGGAAGCCCTTGATCTGGTCTCCAGAGAGTGTGATTCACTTGGTTTCCTTCTTTCAACTACGAAAACAAAAGCCATGTGGCACGGTCGTGTTGTACCTCCACCCCTTCTCTTATCAGGAACGCCCTTGGACTGGATTAATGAGACAAAATACCTGGGTGTGTATGTAACTCGCACAAGTTGTCAGATCCCTGAAGTCCGCTATCTTCGAGAAATATGCTTTCGGCGTCTCGCTCCCCTCTCTACAATGTGCAGGGTTCCCTTGGTGCCACCATCCCTGTACTTCTCACCATGTACAAGTCCTTTGTCCGTTCCTGTGTCAACTACGCCGCCCCTGCCCTCGTCAACATTAGTCGGACTGCTGTCACCCGTCTCGAAGTTATCCAGAGGAAAGCTGCTCATATCACCCTTGGGCTCCTCAGTGGACACGCTCTACTTCTCTATATACCGAACTTGGTCTTTCCCCCTTACAGGATCGTGTCCAGGAGTTTTACCTAAAAACTGCCGTTTCCATTCTACGGGATCCTCGGGGCAACTATGTCCAAACCAACTTGACTCCTGCTGTCCGAGACCGACCTCCATCTAGAAGACAGTGGCGAGGGTCACTCATCCTAGCCCTTCAGGAACACGACCTCCTGCCTGATATTGTTGTCACCCCTGTTGTTGGTTCGTCTCCTTCTCCCAGGCTGGATTTTCAACCTGAAGTGATTGCCCTCGGGGGACCGCTCCCGAAATCCCAGGTGAACCCTGTTATTCTCTGCAAATACCACCTCTACACTGATGGTTCTGTTGACCCCGCTACAGGTAGGGCCGGGGCTGGTGTCTACATCTCCCTTCCTGATGCCCCTGAGCTCAGGCTGAACTAATAGCCCTCCTTGCTGCCCTTCTTGCTGAGGAAGAAGCAGATGGTTTCTGCCCCTTGCTTGTCTGCTGCGATTCCAGGTCTGCTCTCGACGGGATCGCATTTGGATGAGGGGAAAATAAGGACCTCATCCTCCGAATACGAGGGTTAACATCCACACTTCAGGATGCAGGCCGTCCTGTGACATTCCTATGGATACCTAGTCATGTCGGTATCTTGGGAAATGAGGCAGCAGATGACCTTGCCAAGACTGGCTGCAACAAGGCCACACCTGACTACTTTGTTCCTCGAACACTCTTACAGATTAGGACCCAAATCCGCCGCAAACAGAGAGAAGCTCGGGAAGCAGCCATCCCCCTGGTACGATGTCCTCCGTAAACTTTCTGACCTCTCGTACGTCTACGGGAAAGGATCGCGGAAGGGGGACGTGTATGCTGCCCGTACCATCATTGGGTATGACTTTGCTTGGGAGATTGGTATCCCCGCATCCCCTGAGCAACGCTCTTGTGCATTATGCAGAAGACCCGACAGCAGCACCCTTACTCACTACCTCCTAAGATGTCCCCACACACAACGCTTCCGTGACGCCTGCTGGGCCACCACTCCACGACCCCCTGACGGAGACACGATGATCCTCCCAATACTGGCCAGATATTTTGTAAATAATATTGATTATGTGTTAAAGGAATATCCTTCCTTCCTTAGGCTTTAGTAAGCCCCTTTATAATATTTATACTGTATATACTTTTCACACTTGCCAGATGATTCTGGTGTCATTGTACAGGGGTACCTAGTGACAGCACTAGGATCCCGCTTCCTCTATCAAGGAATAAACAATTGAAATTGAAATTGAATTGACTACCGTGATTGGCAGTCAAAAGAGGTATTACTTAATGTGGATTTTCTTTAAGAGGATTTAATTTACATAATTCCTTTAAATCTGAACAAATATAGCAAATCAACGAGAATGTTATTGTTACAATGTTATGACTGCGCTTCAACTAAGGTCTTTAAGGGCATAACTTAGTTCATAAATGTTCTGTTTTATATTATGGCCCTCATTGTGCAACCGTTTAGTCATAATTAATAGTAATCTAATATAATGAAAATAAACCTGGATCTTGATTATAGAAATGCTTTTATTCTTATGTAATATAAGTTATTTCAATGGTGATAACCACCGGTCTCTCATGTCTACCTACCACTATTACGCCTGTATGAAACTGGTAACTTCAGGTCCGCAGGAGTAGCAGTCCAATAAATCTTAAAAAAAAAAGAAAAAAAAAAACATTAAATAATTATTATAGCGCTTGAAATACTATCTACTGTTATATCAAAACATGAACGAGAAGAAAAGTCAAAAGCTAGCGAGCTACAACTTAAATTATTAGTATAAAAGATCAATAAAGAATTTTAAAATACAGCATGTCTAGTTGAGCCCGGATACTTTTACTCTCCTAATTTCCTTCAAACTTTCCCCTCATTTACGTCCACCTAACCCCCCCCCCCCGCCCCAATACTTCCAAAGTACTTCCAACAAAAACCCAGCAACAAATATTAGCCCTTCATCCTTATCTACAGGCTTCAAGTCAAGTTTGATAACGTAAAAAAAAACAAAAAACATAGGAAAAAAATGCTTCTGTAACAGTGCCATGTAAATTGTCATGTTTTAGAGAAAATCTATGAGAATCTAGTTTAGACAATATTCCTGCCAAAAAGCCATTATAGAGGCATATTACACCAAAAAGAGCCTGCCTATGTGCCTACATCTTAGCCAATCACCGTGACCTCTAAGTGTGACGCGAAAGGCGCAGCTGAGCTGTTTTTTTTTGTTTTTTTTATTGGACACCCCCTTACATCCTTGTTTAAGGTGAAGCGCAGAAGCGTTTACAGCGCCCAACAGGGAAGCATGCTAAGTTCATGGTTGATGATGATGATGGGATGGAGAGAAGAGAGCCATTGGCTCAAGAAGGTGGAAGACGGTGTAGGAGGAATATGTCTCATGAGTTAAGGGCGTAGAAGCCTGAAGAGTCAGTGAAGTTCAAGGGCGTAGAAGCCTGAAGAGTCAGTGGTTTATGTCAAAGCAAGTTATTGGAAGCTCAAACAACTTTCCCTGAATACGAATTCGCAACTTTCGATTTATAGCAGGTACCTACTTTGCTGCCAGGTGAACAAGGACCAAGGGAAGCTGGCAAGTGTGTCGGAACAAATTTCCACCGACCCGGGAATCGAACCCGTGACAACTGGCTTGCGAGGCAAGAGCGGTACAGCTCTACCCACAGGCGCCCCAGCTGAGCTGATTTGCTGAAAATTAGCGTCTCCTACCCAACTACAATTGGGTTGTACAGTAATAAGGTTGAACAAGAGGACAGAACATGATTATGTCTCGTTGGCAATTATGTTTATTGCAATGGTAATTACTTATCTATTTTCATGATAATTTCCGATAAAACGGTTTTGATGGTACAATAAAAGCAGGTACTGTAAATATAGTAGGTGTTACAAGAAATATTAATACTTAGACAATAGATTTTTTTTAAGAGATGATTTAAAGGAAGGGAGCGTAGGCTTTGCTCGGATGTGTGGGGGTAAGTTGTTCCACACCTTCACACCGTGATATTTTATGGAGGAGTAGCTCTGGGTGCCTTAAGTTGTATCTCTGATTATACCGGAACTGGAAATAATTATTGTCAAGCAAGTGATTGATAGATTCAGATTTGCCCCCGAGGGGGATAGTTTATTGGGCACCCCCTTACATCCTGTGCAAGGTGAAGCGCAGAAGCATTTACAGCGCCCATCTGGGAAGTATGCAAAGTTCATACTTGCCTTTATGACTCGTGCATTAAGGGGGTAAAAGCCTGAAGGGTCATAGGTTTTGTCAAGTTACATAAAGTGAGAGAATGATGAGTGCGTGGGGGGAAAGTTCCCGGTACATTTCATCTGTTTATGGCAAAGCGTGGCAGGTCCCTAATAATGTCAAGTGCCAGGCCTGTCACTAGTAGGAGGGATATCTGGTCAGGGAGGGAAGAGGTGTTGGTAACAGCTTGGGACCTGTAGGAGGTGGTCATAGGGCACGTGAGGATGTAGTGAGAGAGGGTGTGAGAGTCGGGTTGGCCACAAAGTTTACAAACAGTGCGGCCAGGCTCAGGGTTGCCAATGTACTCCCATAGGTACCTGTACCCTAGGTGCAGTCTCATGTACATAATCTGTTGAGATCGAGTCAGGGATTGATACTCTTTGTAGTGGCGGTTGTCGTCACCGGTTACAGCGTCATAGTGGCATAGTGTGACGCTACCCCGTTGCTTCAGGTGTGTCCAATTTTCATCGAATGCCTCTCGTTGTGTGGCGTGTATGCGAGATTTGAGATGACTCAAGGAGAGGGCGAGAGCGGCTTCAATATCTTCTTCTTGTGTAGCTTCTTTGGCAAGCCGACCTACAGTGTCACAGGCAGTTATTCCTATAAGTGACGGGATCTAAATAAACTTGACACGGATGTCATCAGTTTGTTCTAGCCCGGCGACGGCGGCTAGGGTGTGTTGGGCGGCAGGGGAGGAGGGGGAGGCTAATTTGAGCCTCGCTAGCGCCGAAGTGCTGTCACTGATTATAAGGAGGTTCCAGCGTTCAGTGCGAGCATACAGTAGGTCGCCACCTCATGAATGCCCGCGAGGATGGCTATGCTTTCAGCATCAGTGGAGGAGGCCCAGTCGTGGACCCTGATTTTCCTGCAGGCCTGGCGCTCAGGAATCCACACAGCTGCCCCAGCGCTGCCCAGCGTGGTAACAGACCCATCACAGTAGACGAGGATAGGAGGGTGGGAGGTCTTAAGAGAGGAGGCGACATCATTAATCTGCTCAAGGCAGTTAAGTTTGAGCATATACCGCAGTTGGGTGGATTTACGACCAGGGAAGGTGTGGACGACAACATCAACACTCGGGGAAGTCCACGGCGGTAGAGGCGAATGAAAAGTGATTGATAGATTTGTAAACAAAGGGGCACAGCAGTAGGTGTTAACATCTTCGAATTTAAAAATTTTCAATATAGCTAATTTTTTATTTGTGTGATCTGTTTTTTTTTCAAGTAGGTCATTGTCCGTACAACTCTCTTTTGTGCAGTAACCAGAGATTATGTTTTTGAAGAGCTAGAGGCCCCTCCCCCATACTGTGTGACAGTGTATCAGGTGTTGGTAAACAAGATCATGATAGATTTCTTTCATTGCTGTGACAGTGAGTGACTGTCGAGTGTGATACAGACTATTAAAAAAAACCCAACTTCTTTCAATATTATGAGTTACTAGGCATCAATTAGAGAGTTTGAAAATCTTTCATTCACACGTAATTGTCAAAATATAAATCATATAAAAGTAGCGTAGAAAAAAAATTCTTTGCTGACCTTAAGCATAAATCAAGTACTATTTATTAACAGAGACCTTGTTAAGCTGTAAAAATACGCCGTTGTACCTTATATTTCTTATGTAATCCCTTATGAATTGTGTAAGGGGGATAGCGCGAACGCAGTCCCCCGCTAACAAAAATTGCGCACTCGAGTTAACCACATTTGGGTTAATCGCAAGGGTCAGCATCACCGGAGTGCAATGGTGAGCCTCGCCCTGGGAAAACCGCCTTCGTGATCACGGTATCTCCTGTGCCAGGTAAGTATGCCCTGAATTGTTCATCCTAAACCCTAACCTAACTTGACTGACTATCATTGTGCTGAACCATCTCTCTTATGTTATTTATTTAAATTTATAAACCAATTATATGATAACTTTTTATATAATTCGTAATATGCTAAAATAAAAATTGTCACATTAAAAGTGAGAGGCATATGATGGAAATAAACAAGTTTGGCTTTATAAACTATTCATTTCCATCAAAACACAAACATACGGGGTTAGAAAATGTTAACTATTGATAATTTTTTCGCGTTTTTCTTGTGTCTAATTCAATATGATTTCCCATTAGATCCAAAATAAAGTAATTAATAGTATCTCAACCATCAACTTTAGATTGATTTGCCAGGATAAGTTTGTATAGAGGTAAGCCAAGTTTTCTTCTGTAGCAAATTGATCCTGAAGTTTCTTCCTCTCACAATTAAGTCGTTTGGGATATTGCTTATGTACTTTATCTATTAATTATGAGGAACTTGCTATCCAGTGAGGGCTATCCCTCCTAATATAAAACTGAACATTGTGGAAATACTTTATTTGGCATAGTAATGAGATCAATATAGCCCAGAATCATTTTATTGGAAAATTGACTAATAACCAAACTAGAAATTGATACAATTCCAAATTTTCTACAATTATATGCAATAAATATTTATACTTGTGTAAGCATTTTACAAATACTTCAGGAACTACTTCTCTGGGCGGAGCTTCATTTTTTCATGAAGGTTGGCATACACGGTTCATAAAGTAATTGTCTCAATCATTTAGGCACTATCATTTTTAGTGCAATTTATACTTTTCATAATGCAACGGAAATTAGTTTTCCAGCTTCTATGTAAAAAATAAAATAACAAAAACAGCGGGTGTATTGTTGGTATCATAGTTAAAAAACATTGGCAACCGGCGTATCTCTTCATGGGGAAAGTACAGTGTAGGGTATGCGTCCTTCAGTCTGTCCCTCAAACATGCCAGTTTCTTCCTTCACTAACACTGGTCAATAATGTTCATAAAGAAAAAAGAAAGAAAGAATGAAAGAAAGAAATAACGAACAAAAGTGATTTTTTTTTAAGATTAAGGAAAACTAAAAATTGTAAATGGTAATATAACAATGAAGTGTAAAGAATAGTATAATAATTGGTAATATAATTACGGTTTTTGTTATTATAGATTACTAGTGTTGATGCATAAGGAGTTTGACTGTTTATCTGCAAACAGAACTCGAGATAAATTCTTGTTGCACCAATTTAAAACTAAAGTAAGGTTATTGTGTAATGTGCATTGCTTTGATTGCAACACAACAATCGTCATCGCTTCTCGGCCTTTTGGCTAAGATCAAAGTGTAGTATCTGTTCTTATCAGCTTAATGGAGAGTACATAATCAGTGTTCTTTTTTACATAGAAGGAAGAGCACAGATTTGGACTTTCTGGGGGTGAAAGTAACAGAGTTACTCCTTTGTTGTTTTAGGTGGCGAGCAGGGAACCCAGTATTTCACCATTGCTGTGGTTATTACTAATACCATGCAGTGAGAGGAAACATACCGGGGGGGCCTGCAAAGCCCCAAACCTGGTCCCACGGGACCCCACGTGGGTGCTTCTCACACGTGGCTATTCCCTCCTCTCTGTACTTCCTTACTTCGTACTGGCTGAGGGACCTGCACTCATAGAAGTGTATTCGTCCCAAAGTCCCTCCCCGGTAAACCATCACCTTGCGATCGAGTGGGTTTGTGATGGCGAAAGGGAGGTCGGTACACAACTCTCGGCCGATCCTCCAGGAATACCGTGATAGTGCGGGTACACCCTGGTAAGGGGGTTGTCATGTGTGTGTGGGTGTTCGTGTGGGTAAAGCAAGATGGACGACGAAGAGCCAAGGGGAAGAAACGAAGGAGATCGCCAGCCGGAAAGAAGAAACCGAATGCTGACCATATGGTTCCCTGCACCACCATCCTTCAAATGCACAGAGAGGACGCAGGGATGCCCATGGGAATGTGCGTCATCGGGGTGGTCTGGCTGCAAGCAATCACTAGTCCGACATCTAAAGGAAGCCCACAACAAGAAAATCAACGAATATATGAACATGTGTGCAGGGTGCTATCTGGTACTGACTATCCGGCCAAGCAATCACACGTGCATCCTCAACAGGCAGATGAGGGAGGAGCAAAGGGTTCCCCATTTTCGTTTCCAGTGCGACGTGCAATACTGCCACTACTCTGCCCCAACAAAGAGAGGATTGAATAACCACAAGGTAGCAACACATGTACGGCAGTGGAGGAGGAGAGACAACCAACGTCAGGCGGAGCAACGACAGGGGAACCAACAGGCTGAAGGCAATCCAGCAAGCGCCCAGCCCTCACAGGAAGTTGGGGAAAATAGGGATAACGAGCAGAGGGAGCAGCCACAGAATTACGAGCAACAGCAGCAAAGAGAAACACAAGGGCAACGAGAAAGGCACAGATGGACACCTCCACCCAGGGATGGAGAAGTGGAAGGACCAGAGACACCACGCCCCGTCTCTGGGAGAAGTACACCAGTGTCACCACTGAGCCCAGACGATCAAGAAACGCGACTGAGGTCGATAACGCCGAGCCAGCTGCTCCAAAATGAACCCTCACCAAGAGAGGAATCACAGCACCCAGGGGACCTGACACCCCTCTTGCACATGCCAAGAATGCCACTGTCACCTCTAAGCCCCGATGAAGAACATGGTGGAGACAGTACCCAAACAGGGGAACAGATAATGCAAAGTCAAGAAACAAATGAAGGAAGCCAAAGTAATCTCAGTGAATCCCTTACACCACTATCGCAAAGTGAAGCAACTCAAACACTAAGTGGTGAAGGCAACATACAGGAGCAGATTGGCATAACTCCTGAACCAAATGAAGAGCGAGATGAAGCTGAGGAGACATGGATACTGGAGCCGTTTCTGGGCACAGTGTATGAGATCCAGCGGAACCCGGACTGGGCAAGATTTGAAGAAGTACTGATTGAGATCGAGGTAGCAATACAAGCGGCAAACAGGATAAACATCTCTCAAGGACAGAACACGACCAGGAAAATCACCGATGCCAATGATTGCAAACAGATCCAGAGGCTGTACAAATACAACCGTCGCCGAGCAATACGGCTAATTGCCGAAGGGAACGGCGCAAGATGTGAAATAAGCAAGGAGAGAATAGAGGAACACTTCCAACACATGATGGTTGAAAAGGATTGTGACCTAAATACCGTGGAGCACATTCCCGAACCGCCACACGACAGACCAGAGATGGAAATGCAGCCCTTCACAGAGAAGGAAGTATTTACAAAACTAGCAGCAGCAGAGAATTCGTCACCAGGTGAAGACAGAATATCATATGAGAACTGGAGAAAGGCTGACCCAAGCTGCCGAGTTATGGCAGCCATATTCAACGTGTGTCTCAGAGCCAAGAGAATACCAGTCTCCTGGAAACGATACAGAACAATACTTGTCCCCAAAAAAGGTGGTAACCCAGAAGTCGTTTCAAATTGGAGGCCTATAACACTGAGCCGCACAATATACAAGGTGTACACGGGATGCCTCACAGCACGACTCAGAAGGTGGCTCGTTGACAACGAGGTACTGTGCGCCGCACAGAAAGGATTCATGCCAAGTGATGGGGTGATAGAACACAACTACATACTTCAACATCACATGGACGATGCACGACGGAACAATGGCGATACCTGCATAGCAGCACTCGACTTGACCAATGCATTTGGCTCAGTGTCACTGGACCTCATTAAAAGAGCGCTCAACCGTATAGGGGTGGGACGGGATTTTGAAACAGTAGCAGGAGACATCATCAGTGGCAAGACGACAAGAATACTAACAAAGGAAGGAGAAACAGAAGAGATACCAGTGCAATGCGGTGTGCAACAGGGGTGCCCAATAAGTGGTCTCCTGTTCAATATAGCGGTCGAACCACTGTTGCGGAAAATCGCGGCCGAAGGAATGATACTGGACCAACAGCACAAGCACCCATGCTTAGCATATGCAGACGATATAACCATCATTACAAAACAGCAAGATAATCTACAGCAACTCCTCTACATAGCAACAGAACAATGCAGTATGATGGGACTGGACCTAAATCCTAGCAAAAGCTCATCATTGCACCTGTCTGGACGAAGACCTCGAGGAATGCGCCAGACACAGTTCTACGTGGGAGAAACGCCCATCCAATGGAAGAGCGATGGCGAAGCAACGCTCTTCTTGGGACGACCAGTTGGGTTCCATCTTCTGCCAAACATCCAAACAGTAGAGGAACTAATGCAACTCGGGACCAAAATACTGACAAGCAAGCTAGCACCGTGGCAGAGAATAGATGCAGTCAAGACATTCATGTTCCCGGCAGGAGTGCATGCAATGAGGACTTGGCAACTGAGGAAAACTGACTGGGCACACCTGGACAACGAAATGAAGACAATGCTTAAACACACGCTACATCTACCGTCAAGAGCGTCGAATGAGTACTTGTACGGAAGCAGTAAAGCTGGAGCGTGTGGTGTCCCACTCGCGGCAGAAGACTCTGACATTTTCCTGGTGGATACCGCATATAAATTACTCACGTCACCGGATCCTGACGTCAGGGAAATAGCCAGAGAAGAATGCCGGCGAGTGGCAACAATGACAACACGACAGGAGCCAAGCATGACCGACGCATGCATGTACTTAACACAGGGAGAGATGCAAACGCGAGGAGGAGACCACCAAACCATCTGGTCTAGAGCCAGGTGTGCCTCAGGCCGAATGGGGGTTTCCTGGATAGCAGAGGGAGGAGACAACATCAAGATAAAATGCACGGACTCCATCATTGAAGAAAAAGATAGAAGGAAGGTAGCCAAAACCATCCGGAGCCAGCGACGACAGATGAGAGATGAAGTTCTGCAGAATAAGCCTGACCAAGGGAAAGTGATGAAGCTCGTAGCACAAGAGAGAGCATCATCAGCTTTTGTTCGAAATGGAGCGTATACAACCTTCGCAGACTGGCGTTTCATACACCGAGCAAGACTGAACCTACTCCCCGTCAATGGAGCGAAGCGAGGCCAGAATAGGGATCGGAGATGTCGTCGGTGCAATAGAGAAGAAACGCTCCCACATGTAGTAAACCACTGCATGATACACTCTCGAGCCATGCAAAAGCGACATAATGCCCTGGTGGATAGAGTACGAAAAGCCGCAGAAGGTCGACATTGGAAGGTCATGTCGGCAAATGAACGAGTACCAGGAGCAGCAGACAATGGACGTCCAGACCTGGTGATTGAAAAGAACCGAGAAGTGATCCTGATCGACGTCACCTGCCCATTCGAGAATGGACAAGAGGCATTTAAAGAAGCAAGACTGAGGAAAGAAGAAAAGTATGCAGAACTGGCAGCAGAGATGAGAAGACAATACCAGCAGGTGAAGGTGGCTGCATTCATAGTGGGACCCCTGGGAGCATACGACCCGGAGAACGAGAAGCTGATGAAGAGACTGGCATCAAAGGGATACCTGCGCCTCTTCAGGAAACTGTGTGTAAGTGATGCCATTCGCTGGTCGAGAATGATTTATATAGAACATACCTCAGGGGCTAGACAGTATGTAGGGTGAAATAAACCCAAAGTCAAGATAGAAGAAAGAATAGGTTCTAGTTAGTGGAATAGGAACACTATGTATAAAATGTAATAGATAGTCAGCCAATTGTCACAAATTACTGGAATACCCAAACTATTGTAAATAAAAAACAATGTATCATTCTTTTAAATAAAATCTGTTCTTATCAGCTTAATATCTGATACGATCCCCATGTGGGATCTTCGATATTAAACTGATTTTTGGATCATGGCGAAGTGCTAGGGGCTTGCTCCACCTTTGCCGCGGATCGGCCCGGTATTGCAGTATCTCCGGGATCGGTCCACTCCCCATGGGGAGAAATTAAAGCAAATATATTACATTTTATTTAAAGATGGCCATGGGCATATAATGTCTTATAATCGCTGTATATATGTCACGGTCAGACACAGGTGCGACTTCTTTCTGGGTTGCAAAAAAGCAGGATGTAATTGTCCGTTTATTCGGTCCTTGGTAGGTTACAATATGCGGAGTTACACATGCATGAGTATGATGTGACAAACATGGATAAGAGGTGTGTTAGGACCTGGCAAGGATAACGTTGGATATAACATTAGGATAAGTTCAGGCTCATTTCACAACATGAGTACAGTTAATATTTTGAAGTTCTCTATTGTGTCATGAGGACATAACACTCCTTTTTTCTGTCTCAATCAAAGTTTTTAATCTCAAAAAAATGTCTCGATATTATACTGGAAAAAATTTAGATTAACACGTTTTCCTAACAGACTATTAAAAACTTCTTTCAGTATTATGAGTTACTAGGCATCAATTGGAGAGTTTGAAAATCTTTTCATTCACACAAAATTGTCAAAATACAAATCATGTAAAAGTAGCGTAGAAAAAATTCTTCGCTGACGCTTAAGCATAAATCAAGTACTATTTATTAACAGAGACCTTGTTAAGCGGTGCAAATACGCCGCTGCACCTTACTTTATATTTCGTTTAGAGTCCCTTATGATATGTATAAGGGGGATAGCGCGAACGCAGTCCCCCGCTAACAAAAATTGCACACCCGAGTTAACCACATTTGGGTTAATCGCAAGGGTCAGCATCACCGGAGTGCAATGGTGAGCCTCGCCCTGGGAAAACCGCCTTCGTGATCACGGTATCTCCTGTGCCAGGTAAGTATGCACGAACATCATCATCCTGAACCCTAACCTTACTTGACTGACCATCAATGCGCTGAACCTTCTTTTTTATGTTATTTACCTCATTTTACAAACAAATAAAATGATTACTCTTTCTATAATTCGTAGTATGCTAAAATAAAAATTTCCAAATTAAAAATAAGAGCATGTGATAGAAATAAACAAGTTTGGCTTTATAAACTTTATTCATTTACAAACATACTGGGCTAGAAAATGTTAACTATTGATATTTATTTTCGCGTTTTTCTTGTGTCTAAATCAAGATGATTTCAAATTAGATCCAAAATAAAGTAATTAATAGTATCTCATAGAACAAGGAACGCGCATGCGTGCGTAGTGTCAACAAAGGCTGTAAGAGACTGCTCCTTAAAATTCGTATTTCTGACGAATTCAGAGCGTCTACCAATCCCAGCCTGTGCAGACAACTATAGTAAGACCCAGATATCAGCACAGTGGCATATATTTTTTTTGTTACTTTTGGACTTTGTCATTTTTTGGGGATAAAACATCTGGTCCTACCACCCGATCCCTCTGAGCAAAGTTTTTCAAGTTTGTGCATGCGCAGTGTGATAGTGTGACGTCATTACCACTCCACCTGACTGCAGTGTTGCCAACGTGCCCTATGCCCGCCGTTAAACGCTCCCGTTCGTTGGAAACGGCGGCAGTAGGTGACAGTGATGCTGACGACTTTCTTCTTGAAGACACGTCAAAGAAGAAGCAGAAACCTCAGTCAGGGTCTCCAGCAGGGGCCACGGCTCCCCCTTGCACCCCTTCTGGGGCTGTAGAGGGTGGACTCCTGTCTTCGGGGTCCCCAAGTGAGCCTACATGTGGCTCAATGACCGACCCTCCGCCGACGATGGACATAGGGGATTCCCTTTGTCTCCCTGCCCCGTCGCGCCTTCGTCGTCTCGCCTTCCCTCGGGACTTGCCTCTGAGCACACGGACGACCTGGTTCTTCCGTCACTGCTCTCCACTTCAGGACTCAACACTTCGCCTCCGCCGAGGTCCCACAGCCGTGATAGTCACCACACAATGGACGAGACGGTGCGCCTGCTCACTCAGGTGGGCTTTCCTGCTCCCCAGGGGGAGGTGATGCTGAAGTTCACCATCATCACCCCAGAAACTCGTCGTACCAAGGTAATGGTTCGCCACGTACCCTGGGAGATCCCTATCGACGATCTTCGCCCTCTTCTCCCACAACTACTGGACATGGAACGCCGCATCAACCCGGTCTCCAAACGTCCATCCAACGAACTCATCGGCTGGTGGGTGGGCCCCCTCCCCCCGAAGGTGAATGTAGGACCAATTCACAACTGTCCTCTCGACTGATTTATCGGAACCCCGAAAATCTGTGGTCGTTGCCAATCGTGGAAACACCGCACCTGGGAGTGCACGAGGATGGTCGTCTGCGGTTTTTGTGCAGGTCCTCACGAAACAGTGGAATGCAAATCGAAAATTCAGAACAAAATCTCAGTTATTCCACGGTGTGTCAATTGCCATGGCAGTCACCACGCCTGGAATGCCAATTGCCCACAGCGTCCTGGCACTCGCCCGGGGAAAACTTACCTTGTACCACCGCCCTCGTCTCTGACGAAGCCCCAGTCAACCAAACCTCACTCCTATCCACCACCGCCTCTTCCATCCACCAAGGATTTCCCATTGATCTCCTCTCCTCTACCACCCCCCCCCCTATCACCCCCACCACCCATCCTTTCTCCCCTCCCTCCCTCTCCCTACCGTTCTTGGAACAAGGTCGTTGCCGGCCCTGCCACACAGTCACCACCATCTCCTGCCCACCCGGACCCCCACTGTCTCTCACCAGCACCACCACCTCTTACTCAACTGAACCCTCACCGTCCCTCTCCGTCGCTACCACCGCCACATGCCCAGTCGGGCCCTCGGCAATCCTCGCCGCCACCTCCAGCTTATGCACAGGTACACCAAGTTGGTTCTATGGAAACAATCACTCTCCGTCTGGATCGCCACTCCAAGCAAATCAACCTTCTCTCAGCCCAACTCGACTTGTTTGTGAAAACAATTGCGACATTGCAGAAGCAACAACAACTCATTCTGGACACCCTGACCCAACAGGGGCGCGCTTTGCAAGCCCTGATGACCCGCCTCCTTCCATCTCCCGAGATGGAGGATCCATCCCTCGCTCTCCCACTCCTCCCTCTCCATTTCTCTCAACAGAATTTGGTACCTCCTCTGGAGCCCTGTCTAGCCCCTCCGACTCATCTCACACCGGAGGCCGTTCCCTCCTCTTCTTACAATGGAACATCCAGGGCCTTAGACCTCGCCGGACAGACCTCGCCCAGTTTGTGCTCTCCCATCAAGTAGATGTTGCTCTACTTCAGGAAACCATCACAGACGATGTTACTCCACTCCGCCTCTCTGGCTATTCTGTTTACACCCTGCCTCGGTACCGTGGGCAGGCTCGTGGCCTCCTCACCCTTGTGCGTAACACCATTCCATCTGTTCGTCTCCCTTCACCTGACTCACATGGACCCCCGTCTGAATTACTTTCTGTCTCCCTTACTCCTGGTGACCGGACCCTTCGTGTAGTCAATGTTCATTTCAAGAGTGATTCTCTGGATCCCCAGGTTCTTCACGACCTCCATGATGGGGTTCCCACTATTGTTCTTGGCGACTTTAATGCCCGCCATCCCACTCTTACTCCGGATCATCCCACTCCATGTACCCTTAATGGATCACATCTCTCACAGTTTCTTAATGGGGATGATGATGTTCGCTTTCTTTGTCCTGACGATCCTACTCGCCTCCCCCATAGTTTCCTTGATGTTGGCTTACTATTGAACGGTCATACCTCCTTTCATCCTACCGTCTGCACCGAGCCTGCTCTGTATAGTGACCATCTTGCCGTTACTACCTATCTCAGGCTCTCCTTCTCTGCCCAGACAGCAGCTCCTTATCGATCCCCTCGCCTTCGTCTCACACAAGATGCTGTTCCTTCCTTTACCCAATACCTTTCTTCCTGGGCGGATTCCTATGTTGTCCCCCAGTCACTTGACTCTTACAGCGCTGATTTTGTTGATGCCGTGTATGACTCTGTCAATCGCGCTGCCCCTCCACGCCCTCCCCGTCACCCCAGAAGTGCCACCAACTACTGGTAACGTATCCCTGCCATGAGACATCTTCGGCAGGTAACCCGTGATCTCCACTCTGCCATACGGAGGTCTTGCTCTCCAGAGGATTGGAAAGACTTCAAAAACTGGTGCTCTTTTGCAACTCAGGAGCGTCGTCGGATTCGTGAGGCGGACTGGCTATCCTTCACGGGGTCTCTATCGTTCCAGTCGTCACCCTCTTATGTATGGAATCGGATTAATGCTATACGGGGTACTCAACAGAGGCCTCCTCCCCACCCTGGCCCTGCTCTTTAATGGAGGACTGGGCACGAGATTCCTCCCCTGAGGCACTTCCAGATCCAATGCAGGAGGCAGTGCAGGCCCGCATCGATGCGTCAGAGCCTGTTGTTCGTGCTGCTCTTACCTCCCCTGCCCCCACTGATCATCCCATCACACAGTTCGAGCTTGACAGTGCTCGTCGCTCTAGAAAAGACACCTCTCCTGGGGATGATCAGATAACCTACTCCGTCCTCAACGCCTGTACTAATATTCCTAATGGCCCCTTGCTCGCTCTCTACAATATGTCTTATGAACATGGGGTTCTCCAGTCTAACTGGAAAAATGCCACATCGCAGCACAGCACACTCCATTGCTTCCTTTTATTGCAATCAGACTGCCCGCATCTTCGTCTTCCTTGATATCAAGGGAGCCTTTGATACGGCTCACCCTGCCTCATTTTAGCTGAACTTGCGCGGTTAGGGGTTAAAGGGATCGCCTCTTACCTCACTGGACGTCAGGCCCGGGTTCGCGTTGAAGGCTCTATATCTCCTGTTCAAGAAATGAACCAATGAACCTCCGCACCCCTCAAGGTGGAGGCCTGAGTCCCACCTTGTTTAACACTCTCATGCACTCCATTGCATCTCTCCCGTGGCCGACAGAAGTTGTTCACTCAGGATATGCCGACGATGTCCTCCTCCAAGCCCCTGACTACCTCAGCATGCAGGAAGCCCTTGATCTGGTCTCCAGATTCACTTGGTTTCCTTCTTTCAACTGCGAAAACAAAAGCCATGTGGCACGGTCGTGTTGTACCTACACCCCTTCTCTTATCAGGAACGTCCTTGGACTGGGTTAATGAGACAAAATACCTGGGTGTGTAAGTAACTCACACACTTTGTCAGATCCCTGAAGTCCGCTATCTTCGAGACATATGCTTTCGGCGTCTCGCTCCCCTCTCTACCATCTGCAGGGGTTCCCTTGGTGCCACCATCCCTGTACTTCTCACCAAGCACAAGTCCTTTGTCCGTTCCTGTGTCGACTCGCCGCCCCTGCCCTCGTCAACATCAGTCAGACTGCTGTCAACCGTCTCGAAGTTATCCAGAGGAAAGCTGCTCGTATCATCCTTGGGGCTCCTCAGTGGACACGCACTACTTCTCTATATACTGAACTTGGTCTTTCCCCCTTACAGGATCGTGTCCAGGAGTTTTACCTAAAAACTTCCGTTTCCATTCTCCAGGATCCTCGGGGCAACTATGTCCAAGCCAACTTGACTACTGCTGTCCGAGGCCGACCTCCATCTAGAAGACAGTGGCGAGGGTCACTCATCCGAGCCCTTCAGGAACATGACCTCCTGCCTGATATTGTTGTCACCCCTGCTGTTGGTTCGTCTCCTTCTCCCTGGCTGGATTTGCAACCTGAAGTGATTGCCCTCGGTGGACCGTTCCCGAAATCCCACGTGAACCCTGTTATTATCTGAAAATACCACCTCTCCAGGACACAGGATGTAAGGGGGTGCCCAATAAACTAGCCCCCTCGGGGGCAAATCTGAAAAAAAAAATCTGACCTCTCCAGGATCGCCCACTGGTCCCCAGGTAGGGTCGTCCTCTACACTGATGGCTCTGTTGACCTCACTACAGGTCGGGCCGGGGCTGGTGTCTATATCTCCCGTCCTGATGCCCCTGAGCCTATTAAACTTTCTCTCAGAGTTTCTGACGGGGCATCCTCCACTCAGGCTGAACTAATAGCCCTCCTTGCTGCCCTTCTCGCTGAGGAAGAAGCAGATGGTTTCTGCCCCTTTGTTTATCTGCTGCGATTCCAGGTCTGCTCTCGACGGGATCGCATTTTGATCAGGAGAAAATAAGGACCTCATCCTCCGAATACGAGGGTTAACATCCACACTTCAGGATGCAGGCCGTCCTGTGACATTCCTATGGATACCCAGTCATATCGGTATCTTGGGGAATAAGGCAGCAGATGGCCTTGCCAAGACTGGCTACAACAAGGCCACAACTGACTACGTTGTTCCTTGAGCACTTTTACAGCGTAGGACCCAAATTCGCCGCAAACAGAGCGAAGCCCAGGAAGCAGCCATCCCCCTGGACTCCCCGCCCACCTGGTACGATGTCCTCCGTAAACTTCCTGACTTCTCCCTACGTCTACGGGAAAGGGGCCGCGGAAGGGGGGACGTGATTGCTGCCATTATCATCATTGGGTAGCATGACTTTTGGCGGGAGATTGGGGCAGCCCACACATCCCTGAGCAGCTCTTTAATGCGTTATGCAAAAGACCCAGCGCACCCCCTTATTCACTCCTCCTAAGATGTCCCCACACACAGCAGCTTCCGTGGCGCCTGCTGGACCACCACTCCACGACCCCTAGCCCGAGGAACCGTCGTTCCCTCCCAATACTGGCCAGATATTTTGTAAATAATATTAATTATGTGTTAAAGGAACATCCTTCCTTCCTTAGGCTTTAGTAAGCCCCTTTATAATATTTATACTGTATATGCTTTTCACACTTGCCAGATGATTCTGGTGTCATTGTACAGGGGTACCTAGTGACAGCACTAGGATCCCGCTTCCTCTATCTAGGAATAAACAATTGAAATTGAAATTGAAATTGTTATATCAAAACATGAACGAGAAGAAAAGTCAAAAGCTAGCGAGCTACAACTTAAATTATTAGTATAAAAGATCAATAAAGAATTTTAAAATACAGCATGTCTAGTTGATCCCGGATACTTTTACTCTCCTAATTTCCTTCAAACTTTCCCCTCATTTACGTCCACCTAACCCCCCCCCCCGCCCCAATACTTCCAAAGTACTTCCAACAAAAACCCAGCAACAAATATTAGCCCTTCATCCTTATCTCCAGGCTTCAAGTGAAGTTTGATAACGTAAAAAAAAACAAAAAAACATAGGAAAAAAATGCTTCTGTAACAGTGCCATGTAAATTGTCATGTTTTAGAGAAAATCTATGAGAATCTAGTTTAGACAATATTCCTGCCAAAAAGCCATTATAGAGGCATATTACACCAAAAAGAGCCTGCCTATGTGCCTACATCTTAGCCAATCACCGTGACCTCTAAGTGTGACGCGAAAGGCGCAGCTGAGCTGTTTTTTTTTTTTTTTTATTGGACACCCCCTTACATCCTTGTTTAAGGTGAAGCGCAGAAGCGTTTACAGCGCCCAACAGGGAAGCATGCTAAGTTCATGGTTGATGATGATGATGGGATGGAGAGAAGAGAGCCATTGGCTCAAGAAGGTGGAAGACGGTGTAGGAGGAATATGTCTCATGAGTTAAGGGCGTAGAAGCCTGAAGAGTCAAGGGCGTAGAAGCCTGAAGAGTCAGTGGTTTATGTCAAAGCAAGTTATTGGAAGCTCAAACAACTTTCCCTGAATACGAATTCGCAACTTTCGATTTATAGCAGGTACCTAATTTGCTGCCAGGTGAACAAGGACCAAGGGAAGCTGGCAAGTGTGTCGGAACAAATTTCCACCGACCCGGGAATCGAACCCATGACAACTGGCTTGCGAGGCAAGAGCGGTACAGCTCTACCCACAGGCGCCCCAGCTGAGCTGATTTGCTGAAAATTAGCGTCTCCTACCCAACTACAATTGGGTTGTACAGTAATAAGGTTGAACAAGAGGACAGAACATGATTATGTCTCGTTGGCAATTATGTTTATTGCAATGGTAATTACTTATCTATTTTCATGATAATTTCCGATAAAACGGTTTTGATGGTACAATAAAAGCAGGTACTGTAAATATAGTAGGTGTTACAAGAAATATTAATACTTGGTGGGTTCGGAACTTAGGGATTGTGAGGCCATTTGTTCGTAATATTTTATAGGCTCTGGTGCAAAGGGTATACTGTTGGGCATTCGTCAGATTCCAGAATTACCCCAAGGGTATTTATTAAACACCCACCCATCCTACACAAGAGTGGCCTTAAAAGCATTTCGCGCACCATCACGCCCTGCAAAAATTCATACGCTTATGACTCATGCATTTAGGGAGTAAAAGCCTGAAGGGTCATGGGTTTTGTCAGCAAGCTACATAAAGTGACAAAATGATGAGTGTGTGGGGGAAAAATTCCCGGTACATTTCATCTGTTTATGGCAAAGCGTAGCAGGTCCCTAATAATGTCAAGTGCCAAGCCTGTCACTAGGAGGAGTGTTATCTGGTAAGGGAGGGAAGAGGTGTTGGTAACGGCTGGAGATCTGTCGGAGGTCGTCATAGGGCAAGTGAGGATGTAGTGAGAGAGGGTTTGAGATTCGGGTTGACTACAAAGTTTACAAACAGTGCGGCCAGGCTCAGGGTTACTAATGTACTCCCATAGGTACCTGTACCATAGGCAGTCTCATGTACATAATCTGTTGAGATCGAGTCAGGGATTGATACTCTTTGTAGTGGCGGTTGTCGTTACCGGTTACAGCATCATAGTGGCATAGTGTGGCGCTAGCCCGTTGTTTCAGGTGTGTCTAATGTTCGTCGAATGCTTCTCGTTGTGCGGTGTGTATGCAAGATTTGAGATGATTCAGGGAGAGGGCGAGGGTGGCTTTAATATCTTCTTGTTGTGTCGCTTCTTTGGCAAGTCGATCAACAGTGTCACAGGCAGTTATTCCTATATGTGACGGGATCCAAATAAACTTGACAAGGATGTCATCAGTTTGTTCTAGCCCGGCGACGGCGGCTTGGGTGTGTTGGGCGGCAGGGGAGGAGGGGAGGATAATTTGAGCCTCGCTAGCACAGAAGTGCTGTCACTGATTATAAGGAGGTTCCGGCGTTCAGTGCGAGCATAGGTCGCCCCCTCATGAATGCCCGCGAGGATGGCTATGCTTTCAGCATCAGTGGAGGAGGCCCAGTCGTGGACCCTGATTTTCCTGCAGGCCTGGCGCTCAGGAATCCACACAGCTGCCCCAGCGCTGCCCAGCGTGGTAACAGACCCATCACAGTAGACGAGGATAGGAGGGTGGGAGGTCTTTAGAGAGGAAGCGACATCATTAATCTGCTCAAGGCAGTTAAGTTTGAGCATATACCGCAGTTGGGTGGATTTACGACCAGGGAAGGTGTGGACGACAACATCAACACTCGGGGAAGTCCACGGCGGTAGAGGCGAATGAAAAGTGATTGATAGATTTGTAAACAAAGGGGCACAGCAGTAGGTGTTAACATCTTCGAATTTAAAAATTTTCAATATAGCTAATTTTTTATTTGTGTGATCTGTTTTTTTTTCAAGTAGGTCATTGTCCGTACAACTCTCTTTTGTGCAGTAACCAGAGATTATGTTTTTGAAGAGCTAGAGGCCCCTCCCCCATACTGTGTGACAGTGTATCAGGTGTTGGTAAACAAGATCATGATAGATTTCTTTCATTGCTGTGACAGTGAGTGACTGTTGAGTGTGATACAGACTATTAAAAAAAACCCAACTTCTTTCAATATTATGAGTTACTAGGCATCAATTAGAGAGTTTGAAAATCTTTCATTCACACGTAATTGTCAAAATATAAATCATATAAAAGTAGCGTAGAAAAAAAATTCTTTGCTGACCTTAAGCATAAATCAAGTACTATTTATTAACAGAGACCTTGTTAAGCTGTAAAAATACGCCGTTGTACCTTATATTTCTTATGTAATCCCTTATGAATTGTGTAAGGGGGATAGCGCGAACGCAGTCCCCCACTAACAAAAATTGCGCACTCGAGTTAACCACATTTGGGTTAATCGCAAGGGTCAGCATCACCGGAGTGCAATGGTGAGCCTCGCCCTGGGAAAACCGCCTTCGTGATCACGGTATCTCCTGTGCCAGGTAAGTATGCACGAACATCATCATCCTGAACCCTAACCTTACTTGACTGACCATCAATGCGCTGAACCTTCTTTTTTATGTTATTTACCTCATTTTACAAACAAATAAAATGATTACTCTTTCTATAATTCGTAGTATGCTAAAATAAAAATTTCCAAATTAAAAATAAGAGCATGTGATAGAAATAAACAAGTTTGGCTTTATAAACTTTATTCATTTACAAACATACTGGGCTAGAAAATGTTAACTATTGATATTTATTTTCGCGTTTTTCTTGTGTCTAAATCAAGATGATTTCAAATTAGATCCAAAATAAAGTAAATAATAGTATCTCAACCACCATCTTTAGATTGATTTGCCAGGATAAGTTTGTTAAAGTATAGAGGTAAGCCAAGTTTTCTTCTATCTCAAATTGACCTTAAGTTTCTCCCTCTCACGATTAAGTCGTTTGGGGTATTACTTATAATATCAATTATGAGGAACTTGCTATCTAGTGAGGGCTATCCCTCCTAATATAAAACTGAACATTGTGGAACTACTTTCTTTGGCATAGTAACAAGATCAATATAGCCCAGTATCATTTTATTGGGAAATTGAATAATAACCAAACTAGAAATTGATACAATTCCAAATTTTCTTCAATTATATGCAAGAAATGTCTATACTTATGTAATCATTTTACAAATACTTCAGGAACTACTTTTCTGGGCGGAGCTTCATTCTTTCATGAAGGTTGGCATACAAGGTTCATAAAGTAATCGTCTCACGCATTTAGTCACTTTCATTTCTAGTGCAATTTATATTTTTCGGAAATTAGTTTTCCAGTTACTATGTAAAAATAAAATAAAATAAAATGAAAACAGCGGGTTTGTTGGTGGTACCATAGTAAAAAAAACAGTGGCAACGGGCGTAACTCTACGTGGGGAAAGTACAGTAAATGTGTTCTTCAGTCTGCCCCTCAAACATGCCAGTTTCTTCCTTCACTAACACTGGTCAATAAGAGCTCCTAAACAAAGGAAGAAGGCTGTAGTGGCTACTCTCCCCTACAACTTCCAACTGAGCTCCGGCCGCACTCCGACCAGCCAATCAGCGTGCAGCCTAGAAGAACTAGAAAATTGCTAGTGACAGGGGGGAAGGAGGTTCAGAGGAAGAATAAAGATAGGATGGAAGTGAATTTTAGAAGGAGAGAACAGGTGCAGTGGCTAAACACCGCTTGCGTGAGGGGGTAGGCAAAATGCCGTGAGGGTGCAACAACTACAATCAGGACGTGGCAGAGGGAGGGCGGGAGCAGGTCCGGGCAAGCAAAGGGCCAACGCGGGTGTTCTGATTGTCGTCTTAGCTTAGGCAGTGTTGGCAAAACGTAGGAAGAACCGCCCCGCCACGGCGGCGGCGCAAGCCGAGAAACGCAGGTGGACGGACGCACAGGCAGCACACGATCAAATCAAACAGAGAAGGTGAAAATATAGAAATTTTGCTAGTCGTAGGGTTGTTTGGAGAGAGATGAAGGTAAAGTCTTTGAGCTATGTCAAAGAGGAACGGAGCGAGTTGGAGGAAGGGTTTTTGAATCTTTGAGCTTGAAATGTCAAAGTATTCATAGTAAGGAAGGATGAGCGTATCGTAGGAGAGTTTTTAGTAATAGCAGCAGACAGATTTGAGCTTTTTTGTCAAATTATGAACGGAGGCGAGAATGAGATATAGGTTGAGTGGTTTCAGTCTTGAGTTAGGTCGATTTTATTAAGATTGGATGTCACAGACGTTGGGTATGTTTGATTAGGTTCTGAGAGTTGTGGGTCTTTTAGCTATGTCAGAGAGAAATGGAGAGAGTTGGAGGAAGAGTTTAGAATCTTTGAGTTTGAAATGTCAAAGTATTCGTGGTGAGGAAGGATGAGTGTATCGTAGGAGAGTTGTTTAGTAATGGCAGGAGGAGGAACGCGCATGCGTGCGTAGTGTCAACAAAGGCTGTAAGAGACTGCTCCTTAAAATTCGTATTTCTGACGAATTCAGAGCGTCTACCAATCCCAGCCTGTGCAGACAACTATAGTAAGACCCAGATATCAGCACAGTGGCATATATTTTTTTGTTACTTTTGGACTTTGTCATTTTTTGGGGATAAAACATCTGGTCCTACCACCCGATCCCTCTGAGCAAAGTTTTTCAAGTTTGCGCATGCGCAGTGTGATAGTGTGACGTCATTACCACTCCACCTGACTGCAGTGTTGCCAACGTGCCCTATGCCCGCCGTTAAACGCTCCCGTTCGTTGGAAACGGCGGCAGTAGGTGACAGTGATGCTGACGACTTTCTTCTTGAAGACACGTCAAAGAAGAAGCAGAAACCTCAGAAGTCAGGGTCTCCAGCAGGGGCCACGGCTCCCCCTTGCACCCCTTCTGGGGCTGTAGAGGGTGGACTCCTGTCATCAGGGTCCCCAAGTGAGCCTACATGTGGCTCAATGACCGACCCTCCGCCGACGATGGACATAGGGGATTCCCTTTGTCTCCCTGCCCCGTCGCGCCTTCGTCGTCTCGCCTTCCCTCGGGACTTGCCTCTGAGCACACGGACGACCTGGTTCTTCCGTCACTGCTCTCCACTTCAGGACTCAACACTTCGCCTCCGCCGAGGTCCCACAGCCGTGATAGTCACCACACAAATGGACGAGACGGTACGCCTGCTCACTCAGGTGGGCTTTCCTGCTCCCCAGGGGGAGGTGATGCTGAAGTTCACCATCATCACCCCAGAAACTCGTCGTACCAAGGTAATGGTTCGCCACGTACCCTGGGAGATCCCTATCGACGATCTTCGCCCTCTTCTCCCACAACTACTGGACATGGAACGCCGCATCAACCCGGTCTCCAAACGTCCATCCAACGAACTCATCGGCTGGTGGGTGGGCCCCCTCCCCCCGAAGGTGAATGTAGGACCAATTCACAACTGTCCTCTCGACCGATTTATCGGAACCCCGAAAATCTGTGGTCGTTGCCAATCGTGGAAACACCGCACCTGGGAGTGCACGAGGATGGTCGCCTGCGGTTTCTGTGCAGGTCCTCACGACACAGTGGAATGCAAATCGAAAATTCAGAACAAAATCCCAGTTATTCCACGGTGCGTCAATTGCCATGGCAGTCACCACGCCTGGAATGCCAATTGCCCACAGCGTCCTGGCACTCGCCCGGGGAAAACTTACCTTGTACCACCGCCCTCGTCTCTGACGAAGCCCCTGTCAACCAAACCTCAATCCTATCCACCACCGCCTCTTCCATCCACCAAGGATTTCCCATTGATCTCCTCTCCTCTACCACCCCCTCCATCACCCCTACCACCCATCCTTTCTCCCCTCCCTCCCTCTCCCTACCGTTCTTGGAACAAGGTCGTTGCCGGCCCTGCCACACAGTCACCACCATCTCCTGCCCACCCGGACCCCCGCTGTCTCTCACCAGCACCACCACCTCTTACTCAACTGAACCCTCACCGTCCCTCTCCGTCGCTACCACCACCACATGCCCAGTCGGGCCCTCGGCAATCCTCGCCGCCACCTCCAGCTCATGCACAGGTACACCAAGTTGGTTCTATGGAAACAATCACTCTCCGTCTGGATCGCCACTCCAAGCAAATCAACCTTCTCTCAGCCCAACTCGACTTGTTTGTGAAAACAATTGCGACATTGCAGAAGCAACAACAACTCATTCTGGACACCCTGACCCAACAGGGGCGCATTTTGCAAGCCCTGATGACCCGCCTCCTTCCATCTCCCGAGATGGAGGATCCATCCCTCGCTCTCCCACTCCTCCCTCTCCATTTCTCTCAACAGAATTTGGTACCTCCTCTGGAGCCCTGTCTAGCCCCTCCGACTCATCTCACACCGGAGGCCGTTCCCTCCTCTTCTTACAATGGAACATCCAGGGACTTAGACCTCGCCGGACAGACCTCGCCCAGTTTGTGCTCTCCCATCAAGTAGATGTTGCTCTACTTCAGGAAACCATCACAGACGATGTTACTCCACTCCGCCTCTCTGGCTATTCTGTTTACACCCTGCCTCGGTACCGTGGGCAGGCTCGTGGCCTCCTCACCCTTGTGCGTAACACCATTCCATCTGTTCGTCTCCCTTCACCTGACTCACATGGACCCCCGTCTGAATTACTTTCTGTCTCCCTTACTCTTGGTGACCGGACCCTTCGTGTAGTCAATGTTCATTTCAAGAGTGATTCTCTGGACCCCCAGGTTCTTCACGACCTCCATGATGGGGTTCCCACTATTGTTCTTGGCGACTTTAATGCCCGCCATCCCACTCTTACTCCGGATCATCCCACTCCATGTACCCTTAATGGATCACATCTCTCACAGTTTCTTAATGGGGATGATGATGTTCGCTTTCTTTGTCCTGACGATCCTACTCGCCTCCCCCATAGTTTCCTTGATGTTGGCTTACTATTGAACGGTCATACTTCCTTTCATCCTACCGTCTGCACCGAGCCTGCTCTGTATAGTGACCATCTTGCCGTTACTACCCATCTCAGGCTCTCCTTCTCTGCCCCGACATCAACTCCTTATCGATCCCCTCGCCTTCGTCTCACACAAGATGCTGTTCCTTCCTTTACCCAATACCTTTCTACCTGGGCGGATTCCTATGTTGTCCCTCAGTCCCTTGACTCTTACAGCGCTGATTTTGTTGATGCCGTGTATGACTCTGTCAATCGCGCTACCCCTCCACGCCCTCCCCGTCACCCCAGAAGTGCCACCAACTACTGGTATCGTATCCCTGCCATGAGACATCTCCGGCAGGTAACCCGTGATCTCCACTCTGCCATACGGAGGTCTCGGTCTCCAGAGGACTGGGAAGACTTCAAAAATTGGTGCTCCTTTGCAACTCAGGAGCGCCGTCGGATACGTGAGGCGGACTGGCTATCCTTCACGGGGTCTCTATCGTTCCAGTCGTCACCCTCTTATGTATGGAATCGGATTAATGCTATACGGGGTACTCGACGGAGGCCTCCTCCCCACCCTGACCCCGCCTCCCTTGCCTGCTCTTTAATGGAGGACTGGGCACGAGCTTCCTCCCCTGAGGCACTTCCAGATCCAATGCAGGAGGCAGTGCAGGCCCGCATCGATGCGTCTGAGCCTGTTGTTCGTGCTGCTCTTACCTCCCCTGCCCCCACTGATCATCCCATCACACAGTTCGAGCTTGACAGTGCTCGTCGCTCTAGAAAAGACACCTCTCCTGGGGATGATCAGATAACCTACTCCGTCCTCAACGCCTGTACTAATATTCCTAACGGCCCCTTGCTTGCTCTCTACAATATGTCTTATGAACATGGGGTTCTCCCGTCCAACTGGAAAAATGCCACTATTATCCCCATCCCTAAGCCGGGAGATCCTGGGAAATATCGACCCATTAGTCTTACCTCCTGTGTTTGCAAGATGATGGAGAGGGTACTCCATCGTCGCCTTCTTCACACCATAGGCGGCTTCCACAACTCCCTCAATGGTTTCATTCAACATCGCAGCACAGCACACTCCATTGCTTCCTTTTATTGCAATCAGACTGCCCGCGTCTCCGTCTTCCTTGATATCAAGGGAGCCTTTGATACGGCTCAGCCTGCCCTCATTTTAGCTGAACTTGCACGGTTAGGGGTTAAAGGGAGACTTCTACAATGGATCGCCTCTTACCTCACTGGACGTCAGGCCCGGGTTCGCGTTGAAGGCTCTATGTCTCCTGTTCAAGAAATGAACCTCGGCACCCCTCAAGGTGGAGTCCTGAGTCCCACCTTGTTTAACACTCTCATGCACTCCATTGCATCACTCCCGTGGCCGACAGAAGTTGTCCACTCAGGATATGCCGACGATGTCCTCCTCCAAGCCCCTGACTACCTCAGCATGCAGGAAGCCCTTGATCTGGTCTCCAGAGAGTGTGATTCACTTGGTTTCCTTCTTTCAACTGCGAAAACAAAAGCCATGTGGCACGGTCGTGTTGTACCTCCACCCCTTTTCTTATCAGGAACGCCCTTGGACTGGGTTAATGAGACAAAATACCTGGGTGTGTATGTAACTCGCACACGTTGTCAGATCCCTGAAGTCCGCTATCTTCGAGACATATGTTTTCGGCGTCTCGCTCCCCTCTCTACCATGTGCAGGGGTTCCCTTGGTGCCAGCATCCCTGTACTTCTCACCATGTACAAGTCTTTTGTTCGTTCCTGTGTCGACTACGCCGCCCCTGCCCTCGTCAACATTAGTCGGACTGCTGTCAACCGTCTCGAAGTTATCCAGAGGAAAGCTGCTCGTATCATCCTTGGGGCTCCTCAGTGGACACGCTCTACTTCTCTATATAACGAACTTGGTCTTTCCCCCTTACAGGATCGTGTCCAGGAGTTTTACCTAAAAACTGCCGTTTCCATTCTACGGGATCCTAGGGGCAACTATGTCCAAACCAACTTGACTACTGCTGTTCGAGACCGACCTCCATCTAGAAGACAGTGGCGAGGGTCACTCATCCGAGCCCTTCAGGAACACGACCTCCTGCCTGATATTGTTGTCACCCCTGCTGTTGGTTCGTCTCCTTCTCCCTGGCTGGATTTTCAACCTGAAGTGATTGCCCTCGGTGGACCGCTCCCGAAATCCCAGGTGAACCCTGTTATTCTCTGCAAATACCACCTCTCCAGGATCGCTCACTGGTCCCCAGGTAGGGTCGTCCTCTACACTGATGGTTCTGTTGACCCCGCTACAGGTAGGGCCGGGGCTGGTGTCTACATCTCCCGTCCTCATGCCCCTGAGCCTATCAAACTGTCTCTCAGAGTTTCTGACGGGGCATCCTCCACTCAGGCTGAACTAATAGCCCTCCTTGCTGCCCTTCTCGCTGAGGAAGAAGCAGATGGTTTCTGCCCCTTGCTTGTCTGCTGCGATTCCAGGTCTGCTCTCGACGGGATCGCATTTGGATCTGGGGAAAATAAGGACCTCATCCTCCGAATACGAGGGTTAACATCCACACTTCAGGATGAAGGCCGTCCTGTGACATTCCTATGGATACCTAGTCATGTCGGTATCTTGGGGAATGAGGCAGCAGATGACCTTGCCAAGACTGGCTGCAACAAGGCCACACCTGACTACGTTGTTCCTCGAACACTCTTACAGATTAGGACCCAAATCCGCCGCAAACAGAGAGAAGCTCGGGAAGCAGCCATCCCCCTGGACTCCCCGCCCACATGGTACGATGTCCTCCGTAAACTTCCTGACTTCTCGTACGTCTACGGGAAAGGGTCGCGGAAGGGGGACGTGATTGCTGCCCGTATCATCATTGGGTATGACTTTGCTTGGGAGATTGGTATCCCCACATCCCCTGAGCAACGCTCTTGTGCGTTATGCAGAAGACCCGACAGCCGCACCCTTATTCACTACCTCCTAAGATGTCCCCACACACAACGCTTCCGTGACGCCTGCTGGACCACCACTCCACGACCCCCTGACGGAGACACGATGATCCTCCCAATACTGGCCAGATATTTTGTAAATAATATTAATTATGTGTTAAAGGAACATCCTTCCTTCCTTAGGCTTTAGTAAGCCCCTTTATAATATTTATACTGTATATACTTTTCACACTTGCCAGATGATTCTGGTGTCATTGTACAGGGGTACCTAGTGACAGCACTAGGATCCCGCTTCCTCTATCAAGGAATAAACAATTGAAATTGAAATTGAAAATTGAATGGCAGGAGGCAGATTTGAGCTATGTCAAATTGTGAACGGAGATGAGAGTGAGATATAGGTTGTTAGGTTTCAGTCTTGAGTTAAGTCGATTTTGTTGAGGTGGCTGATTATAGAAGTTGGGTATGTTTGATTTGGTTTTGAGAGTTGTAGTGTTCTGGGGGGCTTTATTGTCTACGACGAGGGATGTTGTGTTTGGAGATTGGTTGAGGGAGGGGGGGAGTTTGTGTTTGGGGATTGATGGGGGTGGCGGTTGTATGTTAATTTAAGGTGAATTAAAATTGCTTAAGGGGGGTTGTTGTGTGAGTGTGTATGTGTTTGCATGTAAATGTAAGGGGAGAGAGGGAGGGTTAGGATAATGTTATAAGGTCAGGTATGGTTCGGTTGTCGGGAGGAGGGGGGAGGAGAGGAGAGGAGAAGGGAGGCGAAAGGGGGAAAGGGGGGCTTTGGAGGTTCTTGGGTTAATTTATGGTATGGTAGGATTTCTTAGGAATGATATGTTTTGTGTTGCTAATGAATAGTTGTATTGCGTCATATGTTTTTATTTATTTATTTATTTATTTTATTTATTTATTTATTTATTTTTATTAGGAGGGTCAAAGGGGCTTGTTAGAAAGGTCGGGTATATTAAGTTTTTATTTTGGGAGGATTGTAGGTATCGATTTCTAAGAGGGGTTGTGAGTAAGGTTGGGTGGGTTAAGTTTTCTTGGGAGGATTAAGAAGGTGTTGATTAGTGATTGGATAGTGAGTTAGCTTTTACTTGGGAGGGATTGGCTGGGTGGGTTAAGTTTTTCTTTTGGGAGGATTGTAGGTTTTGTTAGTGGTTGGCAGAGTTGGGTTAATTATTGCATTCTCTCTTTCTTGCAGGTATTGTGAGTTCTGGCCCCATTCTTGAGGGAGAGGGTTTGTGTACAGGTACATTGCACCCCTCCCCGACCTTATTGGCTAAGAGAGGCGTTCAATGTCGTCTG
>NW_024718689.1:0-16554 GCF_018991925.1 Homarus americanus
CCTAACCTCTCCTCACACTCCATCACCCCCTCCTCACCTCCATCACCCTAACCTCTCCTCACCTCCATCACCCTAACCTCTCCTTACCCCATGACCCTAACCTCTCCTCACCTCCATGACCCTAACCTCTCCTCACCTCCATGACCCTAACCTCTCCTTACCTCCATCACCCTAACCTCTCCTCACCTCCATCACCCTAACCTCTCCTCACCTCCATCACCCTAACCTCTCCTCACTTCCATCACCCTAACCTCTCCTCACCTCCATCACCCTAACCTCTCCTCACCTCCATCACCCTAACCCCTCCTTCCCTCCATTACCCTAACCCCTCCTTCCCTCCTTAATCATTCCAGTGTCCATCTTGTTACCTTATCTCTCCCTTCCCTTTCCTCTCTCTCTCAATTTCCTTCTCCTCACCCCACTTTTCCTGCCATTATCCCATTCAATCCAATTATCTTTCGTCTTCTTTGCTCTTCCATCCTACCACTTACTTCCCTCCTCTTCCATCCTACCACTTACTTCCCTCCTCTTTCATCCTAGCACTTACTTCCTTCCTCTTTCATCCTACCACTTACTTCCCTCCTCTTCCATTCTAAACACTTACTTCCTTCCTCTTTCATCCTACCACTTTCTTCCCTCCTCATTGATCCTAGACACTTACTTCCCTCCTCATTGGTCCTAGACACTTACTTCCCTCCTCTTTCATCCTACCACTTTCTTCCCTCCTCATTGATCCTAGACACTTACTTCCCTCCTCATTGATGCTAGACACTTACTTCCTTCCTCTTTCATCCTACCACTTATTTCCTTCTACTCTATCTCTACCACTTAGTTCCACTCCGTCCTCCACAGATCAAGGGTGAGTCAGTGCAGTGTTATGTGTGGTGGTGCTTGAGTGTTACCTCACCTGGTGATGATCCTCGCACGAGTCTCAATTAAGATATGACTCAACACCTGTTCCTCTTCGCTACTTTACCTGTGTGTGTGTGTGTGTGTGTGTGTGTAGAACATGCCACGTTTCGTGCCCTTACCTAACACTCACGCTCATCTATGGCATGATGACAAGTGGGGGGGTGAGGGGTAAAGTGTGAGGGGTGAGGGGTAAAGTGTAAGGGGTGAGTGTTCAGTGTTGAGGGGCGAAGGGCGAGGACCTCCCCAGTTGTTATGAACCCAAGTTAAAAATAGAGACTAATTCTTTTGTTATTTTGTCATCCTTTTCTATGACTCACAATCAGCATCATCGTCTGTTTCGGGTTTTATTCTGAAACACTGTTGTGGGGCTACTGATCAGAGCAAACCATAGCACATCAGAGTGTGTTGGGGAGGAGCAGAGCACACCAGAATGTGTTGGGGGTGGAACAGAGCACATCAGAGTGTGTTGGGGAGGAGCAGATCACATCAGAGTGTGTTGGGGAGGAGCAGAGCACATCAGTGCGTGTTGGGGAGGAGCAGATCACATCAGAGTGTGTTGGGGAGGAGCAGAGCACATCAGTGTGTGTTGGGGAGGAGCAGAGCACATGAGAGTGTGTTGGGGAGGAGCAGAGCACACCAGAATGTGTTGGTGGTGGAGCAGAGCACATCAGAGTGTGTTGGGGAGGAGCAGAGCACATCAGTGTGTGTTGGGGAGGAGCAGAGCACATCAGAGTGTGTTGGGGAGGTGGGTAACATATCAGAGAAGGTTAGACTAAGATAGAGAGAGTGTGGACAAGTTAGGCCAAAGTTGAGTGACATAAATATTAAATGATTGTGTGACCGGGAGGAGGAGATGGCTGCCTCACTCTATGCATTTGGCGAAATGTTTACAGCACATTGAATATTCTTCACTATTATTCCTTTTAACTATTACTGAATAAACAATACAACTTAACGTGCCGATAATGTCAATTATAATAAAGATATCCAAGGTGTTCACTATTCCGAAGCAAGTAAGAAAATAACGGTACAGTAAATAGTATTTTACCTCTATCAATATACACTAAGTAACACAACACAGCGCATTGCAAGGCAGCACAACGCAACGCAATACAAAGCAATGAAACGACACAAAACAAAGCATCGCAACACAACACAAGGCACTACAATTATTAAACAAATTTACATTCATTTGGTTGGTCACCCTTCACTGAATACATACATTGCTAATACTAATTTTACCAGATTTTCGTTAAGTATTAGAGCATAAAATTTTCCTTCACATTTAGTTATTGTGTGGCGAAGCTGTGGAGGTGTGTCTGTGTGTGTGTGTGTGTGTGTGTGTGTGTGTGTGTGTGTGTGTGTGTGTGTGTGTGTGTGTGTGTGTGTGTGTGTGTGTGTGTGTGTGTGTGTGTGTGTGTGTGTGTGTTCGGCCGCGGTCAATGTTTTTGTGGAGATGGTGGTGTGTTGATTTTCACACACCCACCCACCTCACCCCATCAAGTCATCATCCCCACCGCCACCAACATCACCGCCACCATCACCACCACCATCCCCACCATCATCATCACCACCGCCACCAACATCACCGCCACCATCACCACCACAACCTTCCCACACACTCACCGACATTATACTCATATATTGCAATATGACTTCCTGACGTCTTCTTGGTGTTGTTCCACAAAAGAAATCGTCACTTTTTATTTTCGGAACCAACGGGGAGGATGGCAGAATTTATTCGTGTGTTGTGCAGGTCTTGTACCGTGACGCCGCGCCGGGTCCTCCTACCACTGAACACAGACTAACGTGGATTTTATATATTCCAATATTAGTTGACAAGTTTGGGACCAAATATACAGACAGCTACTGGCGCCCTGGTCGTCCCGCTGTGGGGTTCAGTGGTCGTTTGTCTCCACTCACCTCTAGTATTTAACCACAGGATCTTATACAACACAGAATTAAGGGAATGAGATCAATATACAGTATATATGTTTAACTCTACTCTCATAACAAACGGTACACCTGTATGAACCTCACATAATAAACGGTACACCTGTATGACCCTCACATAATAAACGGTACACCTGTATGAACCTCACATAATAAACGGTACACCTGTATGAACCTCACATAATAAACGGTACACCTGTATGACCCTCACATAATAAACGGTACACCTGTATGAACCTCACATAATAAACGGTACACCTGTATGAACCTCACATAATAAACGGTACACCTGTATGACCCTCACATAAACGGTACACCTGTATGACCCTCACATAGTAAACAGTACACCTGTATGACCCTCACATAATAAACGGTACACCTGTATGACCCTCACATAGTAAACAGTACACCTGTATGAGTCTCACATAATAAACGGTACACCTGTATGATTCTCACATAATAAACGGTACACCTGTATGACTCGCATAATAAACGTACGCATGTATGAGTCTCGCATAATAAACGGTACACCTGTATGACTCACATAATAAACGGTACGCATGTATGAGTCTCACATAATAAACGGTACACCTGTATGACTCGCATAATAAACGGTACACCTGGAATTGTTGAAAGGTGTTAAAGGCTGTGGTGTTGATATACAGTTTATTTAAAAAACATAATATCAGTATAACCAACTCAACGCGCGGGCTGAGCAGGGACGACAGTACCTTCTCTGCATCACCAAGACCTGGCAACACTGCCGACCGGGGAATCTCCAAGGTAAAAAGAAAATAATTTTTGTCACAGCGTGTGAACTCTCCTATTATTATTTATTTGTTTATTTTCCCTCTTTTCTTTTGACGTTCATTCCAGTATTTTTATTTTTTACAAATCCTTTATTTTGATAGAATGTATAACTACTATTATAACTATATTTACTGTTAAGGGGGAAACTTTTGGACCAGTATTATCGTAGTGAATTATTCTTATAAACTTTTATGTATGCATCTGCTTCCACTTTACTAGTACTATTTCATTTCCTGTGTTGTAGTACGCGACTATTATCTTGTTTATACTATGTTCTGCTGTCTTTACCACCTTTATAGTGTTAATTGTACATTGTGAATGATGTGTGTGTGTGTGTGTGTGTGTGTGTGTGTGTTTGTTTTATGAACTCTCTAGTAACACAAAATATCTACATTCATTCTAATCTTATGGATTCTCTTAAAAAATAAAATGTACCAATTGGTATAAGAGAGAGAGGGAGAGAAACTGACTCAACTTTCAGCCAGGTTGGTCCATAATACAAGGGCCTGACCTATCACTGATAAACTTTGTCACTTTGTCTGTGTAAGTCTCCGTTTCAGTCTCTGCCTAATTGTCTCTCTGTCTATCTCCCTCGCTATCATTTTCTCTTTGTAGCTCCGTCTGTCTAATACTGCTTTTCCCTTTGCCTACCTGACTGTCTCACTATATCAACATCTCTGTCTGCCCACCTTTCTCTCTATTGATCAGATGGTTGTCCAGACGCAACAGGCAACAGAGGATAAGCTTCTATACCAATATCACACATCAGAAAAATACCAATCCTGTTAATTAAGCCCTAATACAGCCAGGGTCTGACCAGGTAGATTCTCAACAAACAAAAGACGATTCTTAGACGAGAGTAAAAGTTGCTTTATGGTAATTACTGAAAGCTGCGCCACTTCCCAGTTATCGCTTCTGCCACACTTACTTCTCAGCTCAACGTCTGAGAAATACCTGGGAGGAAATAGTAAGAGCTTTTCCTTTTATCTCCAGCTAATTATCTCTCAGCGTTCTCTTGAGACCAAAATACTTTCTCGCAATTAACGGACGGACGGACACACACACACACACACACACACACAGGAGGTATATTACGAAGCGTGAATCAGGTAATAATACTAAAATATACAGTTATTAAGATAGGCACCCGCCCTAACAGCAGTCCGCGTGAGTCGGGGCACATCAGAGGTATACAACTCCTGTTATCTGAGGTCGTTCCAACAGCTTTCGAGCGGCTATTTTCGGCTTTATAATACTACACCATTGATGGGAATTGGAAATCATCCTTTAATAACGTTACATAAATTTTCCATGAATAATAACGTTACTACCAGTTGATAAATTACATTAAACTTTTACATACAACAGTAAGACTATAGATGAATCAATACAAAGCTTGAATTAGTGAAAATGAATAACTCGTATCAAAACTAGTGTGCTGTATTTCGCGGTACAATATAAAATATAGCTATGATGAAGTATAATAACACGATTTGTCAGGTACTATAGTCCGCCTACCTTCCCTCGCCGACTCACAGACACGCACGACACTTTCTCCCAGACCCCCGGCAGCAGGCGTCCAGCACGGCCCCCACACGCTGCCTCTACTCACCCTTGACTGTTTAGGTCAGCTCTCCCTCTCTTCTCCCACACTACTCTTCCTCTCTTCTCCCACACTACTCTTCCTCTCCCCCTCTCCGCCAGCGTTCCTTACTCGCACCTTCCTGTCACGTAACAGGTTTCAGTTAATCCTTATGACTCTTTATGATAGTAATATTTCACCTGCAGATACTTTTATTATTAATATTATTATTAACTTACACTTATTCCTATAATTATTCAGATTTATACTAAACTGATTCACCATAAACTAAGCACATATTTAAGGTACTGTGAACGAAGGGAAACAGATACAGGGAAAAAATAATAGAGAATTTAATTAACACTCTCAAGAGACAGATTTAAACAGCTTCCTGATAAAAAAAAATGCTTGTGTTTTATTACCATATCTAAAAAAATTCCGGAGGCAAACATAAATAAAACAGTAAAGAATAGAGAAGAATATTGGAAATAATGCAAATGCCTCACATGCAGCCTTAGCGGTGGAACTCTTGCATTACACACAAACTTATAATGATTAATATCTTTTAAAACGTGAATATTTCTTTTGAGACTTGAGATATAAAGAGTACCTGATGGTATTATGTATTAATCTGTAACGCTGTAAGGTTATGAGGCCTGATGGTGAAAGGTAGATGAGAATGGTGAGGGTTGGTGAGAGGTGAGGAGGTGGATAAAGATAAAGTGTAGTGAAGGATGGTGAAGGATGGTGATCATGACTTATGAGATGCTGAATTATCTTGTACTGATAACATAATGAAGTCTTTATCACCTCTGGAACAACAACAACATCAACACTGGAACAACAACAACATCACCACTGGAACAAGAACAGCATCACCACTGGAACAAGAACAGCATCACCACTGGAACAAGAACAGCATCACCACTGGAACAAGAACATCATCACACTGGAACAAAAACAGTACCACGACCTGAGAGGGCTGGATACACGCAGCTGTTATCACAAGAGTCGACAGTAATCTCTTAAGCTTGTCCTGTGTCTCATGATGTGTTGTCTGTCCTGTAGAAAAAAATAACACTTCATCTTCTGTTAAAGAATGTCTATAATACCGTACGCCTCTCTCTCTCTCAGGGGGCTGCCGCTATATTCATGATATAATTGCATATTGATCTAATGTTACCGGAAGAGGGGAGGGAGAGAGAGTCAGCCTGGATAAGAAAGAAAGAAAGAAAGAAAGAAAGAAAGAAAGAAAGAAAGAAAGAAGCATAATTTTCCACTACTGCATCAGAGAAACAGGACGTGCATCACTCAAGGGCTCACAGAGGACTCAGTAAAATCCTCATTGGCTCTCATCCATCGTCTGCACCATTAGAAAATGACCCCGGTAGTGTATGCGAGGGGAGGGGATTTAAGCTAACCGATAAGTCATCCATTATTTGAGAATGCATTTTAAGTGACCAACTAAGCCTTCGACACCGACTCAAAATAACTTAACTTAGCTTTTAATTTAGTCTAACTCAAACCTAACTTAACCTAACCTAACCTACATCCACAGTGAAGGAGTTGTTAGTCAGGGTTGGTCAGGTAAAATTGCTTCTGTGATCCTGTGAAATGCTGTTTGGATGGATGTTCTGCTCTCTCGCTCAAACACACACACACACGACTGTCTGGAGGCCTTCGGTGGGCGAGGCAGCGACTAATGGTAAGTATTATATGTAAATTGTTCAGAAAATACCAACATGTAAATTTACCAGATATATGGGAAAATAAGTCTCATTACCTGCTGTATATATGAGTATGTCTGTGTATGTATTTTGGTGTATACGTGTGTGTGTGTGTGTGTGTGTGTTGTGCTGATATTTATGAGTGCGTTTGTTATTATGGTAGTGCGGACGTGTGTGGATATTTGTGGATAAATTCATGTATTAGTGATGTTAGTGGTGTCAATGACGCTGGTGGTGTTAGTGGTTCAATATGGTGGTGATGGTAGGGGATGGTGGTAGTAAGTGGTGGGGGGGGGTAGTAGAAGGATGTGGTAATGTTTGTGATGGTAATGGTTGTGTGGCTGGTAGTAGGAGGTATTGGTGGTAACTAATGGTGGTGCTTATGGTAGTAGTAAGTAACGACAACAAACACATCACTGTCCACAGGTAACCTCTACCTCACCTGAACCTACACTAATTGATTACCCAAAACAGGAAATATTTGAAGAAAAAAAACACGAAATGAAGGTGACAATAAACAAAGCGTTAAACCTAGCATAACTTAACCTATTGGATGTCACGGAGGAATTTAATATATATATGAGCGAATTAGATCCTGCCACCAGCCTCAGGACCGACACACTAATTATAATTTGACAATCAAAACATTTCATCTGCACACACACACATATTACTTTATGTAGGAGCAATTTGGTGAGCTTTTATTACTGAGGTTGTAACGAAGTATTTCTCATAGCACGTGTACTAAGCTTCTCTCTTTGTCCGTCTGTCTGCCTGTCTTTCTGTCTGTCAAGTTTTACACTAGCTGCTGCCCCTGTACTTTGGACACGAGAGAGAGAGAGAGAGAGAGAGAGAGAGAGAGAGAGAGTTGTAGATAATCCTTACTGCAATGGTGGATTTATTAGGCTGTGTTCATTTAGGCTGAAATTACTGGAAGATAAGAAGGATTTTCACACATTTACCCATACCTGTATAGCATGTTTTAAGAGCAGGGAGAGAGAGAGGGGTGGATAGATGGGGTGGAAATAGAGAGAGTTTTTGAAGGAATATTATAGGTGTAGTGTCTTTACAATTTTGTGTTAGACTTTATGACACAGCGGACGAAGATTTTTGACAACGTTACCGAGACAACAAGAGTCGCAGTGTTCATTTTGTAATTCATCGGACCCATCCATAGATACTTCTTAGTTGTGTGTACATGAAGCTCGTCACTAACAGACATACAACATCTTAACGAAATTCTCAGACACAGGAAACCTTCAAAGTTAATTCTGTAAAAATTTAAGAATTTTTATAGACATGCCAGTACAGTCGCGGACAAAAGTTCCTGGAACTGATCTAAAGTAATATAGAGATTGAATCTGTGAACTTTTGAGTCAGAAGCTTCATAAACAAGCTGTTTTTATGCACTTATATTTCATCAGTATCAGTTCCTGGTATAGTCTCAATATATTCGTTCGTACCCTGATCCAATCTTTCCCTGAAACTTCCCGTGATATCTTACACTCTGCATCCCAACTATCTTTCACTGTTCAAAAGCTCTCTCTCTCTCTCCGAATATTTTCACTTCACTTTTTTGTCGGTCCATTCAGTTTTCCTCCTTTATCTTCGTCTCTTCCTCTCACATCTTTATCACCCCATCAACCACTTCCTTCATTTGTCTTATCTGCTCGGTTTTTCTTTCATTTCTCCCCTACACTTATCTTCTCAATCTTTATCCTCCTGTTTTTGTTATCCTTCTTCTTCTTTCCTGATATTTGCTTCCACGTAGTCAGCCAGTGTTCCGCTTGGGGGTGCTGGTGGTAGAGTGGTACTGCTCTTGCCTTCGCAAGCGAGATGTCACGGGTTCGATTCCCGGGCCGATGGAAGTTGTTTGGACACACTTCCTAGCCCCCATCAGTCCCTGTTCACCTAGCAGTAAAGTAGGTACCTGTTTAAGTCGAAAGTTGCGAATTCGTATTCAGGGACAAGTTGTTGGAGCTTCCAATAACTTGATGACACAAACCATTGACTCTTCAGGCTTCTATGCCCTTAACATGAGACATAAAGGCAAGCGTGAACTTACCAGGCTTCCCTGTTGGGCACTGTAAACACTTCTGCGCTTCACCTTACACAAGGATGTAGGAGAGTGCCCAATAAATAAAGGAAAAAAAAGTGTTCCGCCTTGATTACAAGTATGCTATGATGAGACCTGAGGCCGCCCTGAGTGGCACATCTTACTGAGTGTATCATCTTCAGACTAATAGTTTAGGGATACACTGTTGTAAAATGTTATCTTTGCTTATATCAACATTCCAAGTTTCACTGAAATCCTTTTATGTAGAAAATCTTGTTAACAGCAGCTACGTAACACAACCAACATCAAGTGTTTCGCTCTTTAACAAGCACTATATCAAAAATGGGTCTCACCTTTAGTTTCCAGCCAAATGCCTCAGTGTGGTCAAATATGCCGCAGAAACGAGAATCACTGTTATCAAATACCTCACCAAGTTACCCCGCCACGCCTGACCTCCATTCACTCAGTGCAGACGAGTGAACGTGGCCCAGTCTTTAATCACAACTTTTATTGTTTCTATGATCGTTCCGTCATATTTTATAATAATTCTAAATTTTTGTTTATAGAAATATCTGAATTATTAAAAATATTACAAGAGTTAACAAGCAGTAAACTTTTGCAAAATTTCATAACAAAAATATCTAGCAACACCTCTCAGACTCAATTTAACGGTCGTTCAGGCATTATTGGAACTTTATTTGAATTCGACGACTGAAGTTTTCTTAGCGTTATGCCTAAAGTAGGAAAATATTATGAACATAAAAACTTTATCATATAATTTCAAGCAAATGTTCTGAAACAAAATTTAATTAACCTAACTAATGATCCCAAGGGATATTTATTTGTTAGAGTGCTTGGTTGTTTCTTACAGTTTGTGGTATATTTTAACAGCGTCCACTTTATCAATAACTAAGGTCGATTTTCTCTTTTCTTGGAAATTTAATTGAGTTATTTATTGAGTTGTGGATATTATGTAAAACCGCATAACATGATATATCACTGGGGTTTGGATTTTCAGTATTTTAAAATGTACGTTTCCAAACGCAAGTGCATATCAGGCTGACCAACATTTAAGACACCAAACAGGCCTACCAACATTAGACATCATAATCTCACTAATTTTGTTTATACGAAATTTCAAAATTAATTTGATCTGAAAATATATACCTAGATGTAATCATTATTTTCCACATTATAAAACTATATTATAAAATCAGGACGCTCTCGTGTTGAGAAGGGTGAGGGTCAACACCTCCGATTTGTTCCAATGTATTATTTTTTTACAATCGTCGTTCTATGGGACTCATACTTAAGTGGTCTGAGCTAACTTCATCGATCTTTATAGCAATGGTTTTCTGATCGCGAAAGTCTGTAGGTTAGATATTGCCGAAAAACAATCGACTGTGACATTTGATTACGCACATAAATAGACGAATCGCAAATTTCTAAGCTGGCGTTATAACTCGTCTTTAAGTCCTTGTTATACCTGATCCCAGTCATAATGAAGCACAGGAAAATAGGAAACGCAAATATTTAAGTACAACAGTGTAGTCCTGTGAGCGAGGCACCAGGGGTAACTTGCAACACAGAGTACAAGAGTTAGTTGTAAACGTGGCGTCACAAATAAGGCGAGGCTTGTGGAAGGAGGGTTGTAGTGGACTTCTCCCCTACAACTGTGTATCCGCATTCCAATGTCACCGTATCCTAGCAACCGAACCAAAAGACCGGCGACTTTCTCGGGTTTTCCCAACATGACTCATAGAGGACTCGCGGCTGCTGGGTATATAAGCTCTGTCTCCCAGCTACACAAGGACCTGGGCGGGCTCTGCTCAAAAAAAAAAAATAAAAAAAAAAAAAATAATAATATTAATAATAATAATGTGATTACCCTCCCAGTTATATCAGCCAGGAAGAAGTAATTGAATCACCTCCTGCCTCAACATACACATTTCTACATAAAACATTACTAGAGGAATAAAGATGAGAGTGACCAACCAGCTCCACTAAGAACCTGGCAGGCCTCTCCATACAGTGTACCTTTAGACTAACACAACTAACACTTAACTAACACCTCAAAAAAAAAAAAGAATGTGACTACCCTCCCAGTTACACAAGGACCTGGGCGGGCTCACTAACTCCAACAATAACAAATAATAATAATAAGCAGCATTATATAAATAAACCAATATTAATACAAAGGTCTGACGACCCAAGGGAGCAGAACAAAGAAAAAACACCATAAAGAAAGATGAAGCGATCTGGTTGAGCCCAGATTCTTTCTACTCCTACTGTATTTCAGTTTCACCACTTTTCCTTCAACTCCTAATAATCTTCTTTCACCTCTTAACTAAAGACTTCGTATCGTATCGTATCGAGATTCGATCGAGAACTGAACCTTGGCGAGGTAGGTTCTCTCTGCTCCCGAGGTACCACGCGCAAGGAACTCAACCTCCTTGTCCTGAGGAAGTTTTTTGACTCCTCGGGAATCACGGGGGTGACAGGGGTCGTTCGCAGTGACAGCGGTCACCTTATCACAAATCAATGGAATCCAGATCCAAGTTGAAGCCTGCCTACAGGACAACTTGGTTTTGGGAGTCATCTCCCACACAGAAATCGAACATCTGGAAAAAGAAGAACTGGCCGAGCTGATCGGAGACCAGCTCTCAATAGTTCGGAAGCTGACCAGCACAGCTGCCCTGGTTGGCTTCCCAAAGGAATTTCCTAGCTCCGTTTTGCTGGGATGGGAGAAGATCCCAGTAAAACCGTACCAGCGAAGACCTACTCGTTGCTACAAATGCCAGAAGTACGGCCATCTGGCGCGGAAGTGTCGTGCTCGGGAGGTGTGTTCAAGCTGCGGGACACCCGGGCACCAGGACGCTAACTGCTTGGCGGCCGCCAAGAAGTGCGCAGCTTGTGGTGGCCCTCACTCCTCCTCCGGCCGGGAGTGTCCCAAGTGGAGGGAGGAGTGCAGGGTGGCCAAGCTGCAGACTAAGGAAAGACTGAGCTACAAGGAGGCCCTCCTTGTAGTGAAAAATCAAGAAAAGAACAAGCAAGACAAGAACAAGCAAGACAAGAACAAGATCACGAAAATTAAACCCGATTACATTACACTATCTTTAACATCGTTTATTGACGTGTATGAGAATATCCCAGAAGAAGAGGCCAGTAATCCCCTAACACCATTCCATTGAGATTCATTCTAGCCTCTCTTCCTGAACAAGCAACACCTCCTCCGCCGCTGCCTGGCGGCCCTCGCCTCTCCTCCGCCTGCCTGGCGGTCCTCGCTCCCGCCAGCGAGCATGGCGACCCACCAGCTGTCCTTCTCTGGGCTTCCTCACCAACCAACTCTCATTCTGGTCTCTCTTCTTGAACAAGCAACACCTCCTCCAGCAAGCTCCACGCTGTCAGCATTCATTCAACCAGGAGGCCAGCAACAGGCAACATCTTCTCTAACGAAGCTCCTGCACCTCTACCTCCTTCAACACTGAACGTCTCTACTGAGCAGCTCCTCACCACACGGCACCTCCAGCACCAGACTGTCTATCATATAACTTATATTATACAAGAAAACCACCTTAGAGTTTCCATCCATCCTGAGTGCTAGACAACATTATACCACGAACTCCTACAGGGTCAATCAGCCGAGTAATACCAATGCAATATTTATTTTTTTAATAAGTACTCCAATTTTGGTTGCATACACACACGAAGGAAGGTTTATATGTTTTCCATCAAATAAACCATAACATTACATAAACAGGATAAAAGTAATAAATCATTTAGTAATATCAACATAGAGTAATCTCACAGAGGAAGATTAATCACAAACAAAATATTCGAACATTCATGAATGTAACCTAACCTTTTCATGTAACGCTTGGGGTTACGTTTTCACGATTACTTAAGGGCTTGTGTAATTATAGGAAAAGTGTCGATAATGAATTATTACCACTAACGTAATTTACAGGTGTTTTAAGCGGGGCAATAATTCTAACGCCTCCCATTGAATTGTTACAGGCCTAGTAGAGCAGCTGACCCATCTCAGTATTAATTTCTAACTTTACTTTTTAGTTGTATAGTTTTATTTTAATATTTATTTTGTTTTAACATTCATCCCTGACTAGGAAGGCACCATTAGTCACCTGTGTTCAGTGTTCAGCACATCGTTTCGTCTGAAGTGAAAAAGAACGATGACTAATTCTAATTTTTCCTCTTTTCCCATTATTCTAATTTTTCCTCTTTTCCCATTATTCTAATTTTTCCTCTTTTCCCATTATTGCGTCTCCTTTCTCGTGTCTTTTCCTATATTTTTACCATTTGGATATCCTGTACAGTGTACACAGAAGGCAGCCAACCAGCAAAAAAAAAAAACCCACAATGTTACACATGAAACGTCTCTCTCCCTCAGTCTACTGAACTTAAGAGTATATAACTAATTGCGTTCTTCCTGAAAAAATTATGTCTGCATCCTAATGATAATAATAATATCAGAATCATATTCATCGTTGTATTTAATTATGACGTCACCAAAGAAAGATTAATTTGATGCTGGCTTATCTGTTGTAACAAGACGGTCTAATTCCTGTATACAAGAACTCAACAATTAATGTACAACTGATGTAATTAGTCAAAATACTTCATACTATAACATACCAAAAAAACAGCTGTACACTTTTGTAACCTTTCATACAGCTGTAAAATGTGTGAAAATTGAAATTGAATTATACCGTACAACAAACTGCACAACAGCTATACTCTCCCTGTAATAGGTTATACAACATACAGACAATAGGTAGCCAATCTATATAGTACTGTACTTTCTACACATACCTCGCAACAGGTCAACCAACAACAAACTTCGGTGTCGGGATTCTTGTCATTGTTTCCCTTTTTGCCACGGTGTAAAAGACAAAACAATTGATGAACGTGGGGGAAACATGGCCCATTCGTTTCCTTTTTTCAGTTTGTCTTTTTACTCTTCTCTCACCGCTGGGATTCTCGTCCCTACATATCTCTTAATTATTGTGGATGATAAGCGTATTGCAAACCTAGAAATATGCGCTTATAGACGTTGTTGGAGCGCAATAATACATTATAAAATCAATACCACTGTAAACATAATAATGTTGTTGACTTAACACTCAAACTTTTGTCAATATTCTTCACATATTACAACCTAAAACTTAACAATTACTGACCGTCCCTGTATGTTGTCATAGAAGTGTCACAGATAATTAATGGGAGAGTAATAATTTTGGATTTTGCACAATGGAGGAGTCATTTCGTACGCAATAGTGTTTACATAAAACAAACCTCGTGACTAGCTGTGAATAGGATTGAAGCATTTAATTAATATGAAGGTTAAGGATTAATTTTGCATATATTTGTTTGTAAACTGATGATATTCGTGAGAGTGTACTGCCTTATAAACAATAATACATGGCATCTTGTCATATTTCACCTCTTCATCACACAATGCACAATTACTGGACACGGTTTCACAAGTTCCAAATCCCATGGGTATACGTTGTGCATGCGCAAATATCCCAAACAACACGCTCACCACTGCCATCCCCCTTTTAGGTTTCTACAATGACAGAATGCGCCAAATCAAATGAAAACGTATAAATTTGTCTTGATAATTTCAATATAAATTAAAACTAGACAAGTATGTGGTAGAAATATGATGGTATGTATAAACTCAGTTGCGCGTGAACAAATTTTACCTTGGTGAACAACAACAATGGTCGCTGGCGTAGGATAAATTTACCCTAAGTAGTACCGTACATAAGAACATAAGAAAATAAGGAGTCTGCAATAGGCCGGTTGGCCTGTGCATGGCAGCTCCTGTCGAGAGTTACTACCACTCTCTATCATCCATGAATCTATCTAGCCTCCTTTTGAAACTTTCCAGAGTTCCCGCACTTACTACAAAGTTGCTAAGCTTGTTCCACTCGTCCTCCAGGCTATTTGTGAGCCAGTTTCTTCCTATCTCCCTCCTAAACCTAAACTTATCCAACTTGAATCCGTTGCTCCGAGTCCTATTCTGCTTGGATATTATAAGAACTTTATCTATATCCCCTTTATTGATTCCTTTCACCCACTTAAATACTTCTATCATATCTCCCCGCACTCTTCGTCTTTCTAGGGAATGCAAGTTACGTTTCTTTAACCTATCCTGATATGGAAGGTTTCTAAGTCCCGGAATCATTTTTGTCATTCTTCGCTGCACCGACTCTAGTGAATTTATATCCATTCTATAATAGGGGCACCAGAACTGAACCGCATAATCGAGGTGCGGCCTAACTAGCACAAGATATAGTTGTAATAAGACCTCTGCACTCTTGTTACTTACACTTCTAGATATAAAACCCAATACTCTGTTTGCCTTATTTCGAACATTAACGCACTGTTTTCTAGGCCGTAGGTCCGGGCTTACAAGTACCCCTAGGTCTCTTTCACAAGTCGACTTCTCTAGGTTGTTGTTGTTAAGGCTGTATACATTATAAGTATTTGTTCTTCCAATATTAAGTACGCTGCACTTGCTGGTGTTGAATTTCATTTGCCATTTTTCAGACCACCCCTGCAGTTTATTTTGATCCTCCTGTAATGCATTTGCATCCTGCCCTGAATTAATTTGCCGCCCTATTTTGGTGTCATCCGCAAACTTGCTTATGTCACTGCTGATCCCAGTATCTAAATCGTTTATGTAGATTATGAACAAGAGTGGGCCTAGTACTGAACCCTGGGAAACCCCACTGGTTACACGGCCCCACTCAGATTTAACACCATCTACGCTGACCCTCTCCGTTCTATCGGTGAGCCATGATTTTATCCAATTTAAAACTTTCCCCTCGATACCATGAGCCTTAAATTTTCTGAGAAGCCTATGATGCGGTACTCTGTCAAATGCTTTGCTAAAGTCTAAGTAAATAACATCGTAATTTTCGTCATTATCTACTACCTCGAAGACTTTCCTAAAAAACGTTAGCAGATTTGTTAGACAAGATTTTCCCTTTGTAAACCCATGTTGAGAGTCGTAGATTAATTTGCTTTTCTCTAGATGCGATCGGATGCTATCTGCTATAATTGATTCAAGAAATTTCCCCACTACTGACGTCAAACTGATCGGCCGGTAATTTGACGCTGATGCTCTGTCTCCCTTTTTGAATATGGGTGCTACATTTGCCTGTTTCCACAACTCTGGCACAACTCCAGTGTCTAATGATTTTGTAAATAAGTTTACGAGGGGTCCGCTAATCTGTTCCCTATCACTCTTTTAAGACTCGAGGAAAAATTTCATCGGGCCCTGGGGATTTTGTATTCTTTAGTTTATTTATCTTCTTAAGAACATCCTCTTTTCTGATAGTGATATTCTTTAATTTCTCTTCTTCCTTTCCCTTAAATATCAGTTAAAGAGTGAAGGTGTTGACTCATCAGGTGTTTAATGACAGGATTTTTTTGTGACAAATTCCATCATGTTGAGTAAACCGGAAAGAAAGAAGAGGTGAGTC
>NW_024718690.1:0-44272 GCF_018991925.1 Homarus americanus
GGGGTGTGAGGGCCGGGCACCCCTTTAGGTCCATGACCCGGTGTGTGATGGCCATGCACCCCTTCAGTGACATGACCCGGGGTGTGACGGCCGGGCACCCCTTTAGTGACATGACCCGGGGTGAGGACCGGGCACCCCTCCAGCACCATGACCCCGAGTGTGAGGGCCGGGCACCCCTTCAGTGTCATGTACCGGGGTGTGACGGCCGGGCAATCTTCAGTGCCATGAACCAGGGTGTGAGGGCCAGGAACCCTTTCAGTGCCATGAAACGGGATGTGAAGGCCGGTCACCCCTACACTGCTGTGAACTGGGGTGTGAGGGCCGGGCACCCCTTCAAATGACCAGGGATGTGAGGGCCTGGCACCCCTTCAGTGCCATGAATGGGGGTGTGACGGCCGGACACCCCTTCAGCACCATGAAACCGGGGTGTGAAGGCCGGGCTCGATTTCAGTGCCATGAATCGGGGTGTGAGGGCCGGGCACCCTTTCAGTGACATGACCCGGGGTGTGAGGGCCAGGCACCCCTCCAGCAGCATGGCCCAGGGTGTGAGGGCGGGGCACCCCTTCAGCACCATGGCACGGGGTGTGAAAGCCAGGCACCTCTCCAGCACCATGGCCCGGGGTGGGAGGTCCAGACATCTCTGCAACACCATGGCCCGGGTGTGAGGGCCGGGCACCCCTTCAGTGTCTTGACCCGGGGTGTCAGGGCCGGACTCCCCTCCAGCACCATGGCCCGGGGTTTGACGGCCGGGCACCGCTTCAGTGCCATGTCCCGGGGTGTGAGGCCTGAGCCACCTTCAGTGCCGGCCCGGTGTGAGGGCCGGGCACCCCTCTAGCACCATGACCCGGGGTATGAGGGCCGGGGACCCCTTCAGTGCTATGACCCGGGGTGTGAGGGCCGGGCACCCTTTCAGTGACATGATCCAGGGTGTAAGGGCCGAGCACCCCTTCAATGACATGACCCGGGGTGTGTGGGCTGGTCACTCCTTCAGTGCCATGACCCGGGGTGTGAGGGCGGGGCACACCTTCAGCCTCAAGACCCTGGGTGTGAGGGCCGGGCACTCGTTTAGGTCTATGACCAGGGGTGTGAGGGCCGGGCACTCGTTTAGGTCTATGACCAGGGGTGTGAGGGCCGGGCATACCTTCAGTGCCATGGCCAGGGGTGTGACGGCCGGGTTACCACTTCAGTGCTATGACCCCGTGTGTGAGGGCCGGGCACCCCTCCAGCACCATGGCCCGGGGTGTGAGGGCCGGGCACCCCTCCATCACCATGGCCCGGGGTGTAAGGGCCGGGCACCCCTTCAGTGTCATGACCTGGGGTGTCAGGGCCGGACATCCCTCCAGCACCATGACCCGGGGTGTGACGGCCGGGCACCGCTTCAGTGCCATGACCCGGTGTGTGAGGGCCGAGCACCCCTTTAGTGCCATGAGCCGGGGTGTGAGGGCCGGGCACCCCTTTAGTACCATGAAACGGGGTGTGAGGGCCGGGAACCATACAGAGCTATGAACCGAAGAGTGAGAGCCGGGCACCCCTTCACATGACACGGAATGTGAGGGCCGGGCACCTTTTCAGTGCCATTACCCGGGGTGTGAGGTCCGGGCTCGATTTCAGTGCCATGAATCGGGGTGTGAGGTCCGGGCACCCCTCCAGCATCATGACACGAGGTATGAGGGCCGGGCACCCCTTCAGTGCCATGAGCCGTGGTGTGAGGGCCGGGCACCCCTACAGAGCTATGAACCCAGGTGTGAGGGCCGCGCACCCCTTCACATGACACGGGTGTGAGGGCCGGGCACCTTTTCAGCGCCATGACCCGGGGTGAGAGGCCCGAGCACCCTTTCAGTGCCATGAATCGGGGTGTGATGGCCGGGCACCCCTTCAGCTCCATGACCCGTGGTGTGAGGACCGGGAACCGCTTCAACCCCAAGACCTGGGTAGTGAGGGCCGGGCACCCCTTTAGGTCCATGACCCGGGGTGTGAGGGCCGTGCACCCCTTCAGTGACATGACCCGGGGTGTGAGGGCCGGGGACCCTTTCAGTGACATGACCCGTGGTGTGAGGACCGGGAACCCCTTCAATGACATGAACCTGGAGTGTGTGGGCCGGGCAACACTTCAGCACCATGACCCGGGATGTGAGAGCCGTGCTCGATTTCAGTGCCAAGAATCGGGGTGTGAGGTCCGGGTACCCCTCCAGCACCATGACCCAGGGTTTGAGGGCCGGGCACCCCTTCAGTGCCATGAACCGGGGTGTTAAGGCCGGGCACCCCTTCAGATGACACGGGGTGTGAGGGCCGGGCACCCTTTGAGTGCCATGAATCGGGGTGTGATGGCCGGGCTCAACTTCAGCTCCATGACCCGTTGTGTGAGCGCCGGGAACCGCTTCAACCTCATAACCTGGGGTGTGAGGGCTGGGCACCTATTTAGGTCCATGACCCGGGGTGTGAGGGCCGTTCACCCCTTCAGTGACATGACCCGGGGTGTGAGGGCCAGGCACCCCTTTTGTGACATGACTTGGGGTGTGAGGGCCGGGCACCCCTCCAGCACCATGACCCGGAGTGTGAGGGCCGGGCACCCCTTCAATGCCATGAACCGGGGTGTGAGGGCTGGGAACCCCTTCAGTCCCATGAATCGGGATTTGAAGGCCGGGCACCTTTTCAGTGCCATGGAACGGAGTGTGAAGGCCGGGCACCCCTCCAGCACCATGACCCGGGGTATATGGGCCGGGCACCCCTTCAGTGCTATGACCCGGGGTGTGAAGGCCGGGCACCCCTTCAGCTCCATGACCCGGTATGTGAAGGCTGGGCACCCCTCCAACACGATGGACCGAGGTGTGAGGGCCGGGCACCCCTCCAGAACCATGGCCCGGGGTGTAAGGGACGGGCAGCCCTTCACTGTCATGTCCAGGGGTGTGTGGGCTGGGCACTCTTTCAGTGCCATGACCTGGAGTGTGAGGGCCGGTCACCTCTTCAGCCCCATGACCCGGGGTGTGAGGGCCGGTCACTCGATTAGGTCTATTACCTGGGGTGTGAGGGCCGGGCATACCTTCAGGGTCATGGCCAGGGGTGTGAAAGTCGGGCACCGCTTCAGTGCCATGACCCGGGGTGTGAGGGCCGGGCACCCCTTCAGTGACATGACCGGGGGCGTCAGAGCCGGGCACCCTTTCAGTGCCATGAGCGGGGTGTGAGGGCCGGGCACCCCTTTAGTGCTATGAAACGGGGTTGTGAGGGCCGGGCACCCGTTCACATGACACGGGTGTGAGAGTCGGGCACCTTTTCAGTGCCGTGAACCGGGGTATGAGGGCCGGGCACGCTTTCAATGCCATGAATCGGGGTGTGATGTCCGGGCACCCCTTCAGCTCCATGACCTGTGGTGTGAGGATAGGGAACCGCTTCAACTCTATGACCTGGGGTGTGAGGGCCGGGCACCCCTTTAGGTCCATGACCCGGTGTGTATTGGCCATGCACCCCTTCAGTGACATGACCCGGGGTGTGACGGCCGGGCACCCCTTTAGTGACATGACCCGGGGTGAGGGCCGGGCACCCCTCCAGCACCATGACCCCGAGTGTGAGGGCCGGGCACCCCTTCAGTGTCATGAACCGGGGTGTGACGGCCGGGCAATCTTCAGTGCCATGAACCAGGGTGTGAGGGCCAGGAACCCTTTCAGTGCCATGAAACGGGGTGTGAAGGCCGGTCACCCCTACACTGCTGTGAACTGGGGTGTGAGGGCCGGGCACCCCTTTAAATGACCAGGGATGTGAGGGCCTGGCACCCCTTCAGCACCATGAAACCGGGGTGTGAAGGCCGGGCTCGATTTCAGTGCCATGAATCGGGGTGTGGGGGCCGGGCACCCCTCCAGCACCATGACCCGGGGTATGAGGGCCGGGCACCCCTTCAGTGCTATGACCCGGGGTGTGAGGGCCGGTCACCCTTTCAGTGACATGACCCGGGGTGTGAGGGCCGGGCACCCCTCCAGCAGCATGGCCCAGGGTGTGAGGGCGGGGCACCCCTTCAGCACCATGGCCCGGGGTATGAGGGCCGGGCACCTCTCCAGCACCATGGCCCGGGGTGGGAGGTCCAGACATCTCTGCAACACCATGGCCCGGGTGTGAGGGCCGGGCACCCCTTCAGTGTCTTGACCCGGGGTGTCAGCCTGACACCCCTCTCCAGCACCATGGCCTGGGTTGATTGCCACCGCCAGTGCTATGTCCCGGTGTGAGGGCTGGCACTTTCAGTGCCACATCCAGGAGTTTTAGGGCCTGGCCTGGATTTCAGTGACAAGAATCGGGGTGTGAGGGCTGGGCACCCCAGTGACATGACCTGGGGTGTGAGGTCCGGCACTCTTCAGTGACATGACCCGGGGTGTGAGGGCTGGCACCCCTCCAGCACCATTACTCCGGGTGTGAGGGCTGAACCGCTTCAACCCCATGACCCGGGTAGTGAGGGTCGGGCACCCCTTTAGGTCCATGACCCGGGGTGTGAGGGCCGTGCACCCCTTCAGTGCCATGACCCGGGGTGTGAGGGCCGGGCATCCCTTCAGTGTCATGAACCGGGGTGTGAGGGCAGGGCACCCATTCAGTGCCATGAAACGGGGTGTGAGGGCCGGGCACCCCTACAGTGCTGCGAACCGGGGTGTGACCCGGGCACCCCTTCAGCACCATGACCCGGGGTGTGAGGGCCGGGCTCGATTTCAGTGCCCTGAATCGGGGTGTGAGGGCCGGGCACCCCTTCAGGGCTGTGACCCGGGGTGTGAGGATCGTGCACCCTTTCAGTGACATGACCCGGGGTGTGAAGGGCGGGCACCCCTTCAATGACATGACGCAGGGTGTGTGGGCCGGACACCCTTTCAGTGCCATGAACCGGGGTGTGCGGGCCGATCACTCCTTCGGTGCCATGACCCGGGGTGTGAGGGCCGGGCACCCTTTCAGCCCCATGACCCGAGTTGTGAGGGCAGGGCACCTCTCCAGCACCATGGGCCCCGGGGTGGGAGGGCTAGACATCTCTGCAACACCATGACCTGGGTAAACAGGGGGCCGACACCCTCCAGTGCTATGTCCCGGGTGAGGGCCGGGCACCTTTTCAGTGCCATGACCCAGAGTGTTAGGGCCTGGCTCGATTTCAGTGCCAAGAATCGGGGTTTGAGGGTCGGGCACCCCTCCAGTGACATGACCTGGGGTGTGAGGGCCGGGCACCCCTTCAGTGACATGACCCGGGGTGTGAGGGCCGGGCACCCCTCCAGCACCATGACCCGGGGTGTGAAGGCTGGGAACCGCTTCAACCCCATGACCCGTGGTGTGAGGGCCGGGCACCCCTTTAGGTCCATGACCCGGGGTGTGAGGGGAGAGGGCTGCACCCCTACAGCAAGGACCTGGGGTGTGAGGGCCGGGCACCCCTTCAGTGTCATGAACCGGAGTGTGAGGGCCGGGCACCCTTTCAGTGCCATGAAACGGGGTGTGAGGGCCGGGCACCCCTACAGTGCTGGGCGAACCGTGAGGGCTCTGCACCTTCAGCACTATGACCTGGGGTATGAGGGCCGGGCATCCCTTCAGTGCTATGACCCGGGGTGTGAGGACCGTGCACCCTTTCAGTGACATGACCCGGGGTGTGAAGGGCGGGCACCCCTTCAATGCTATGACCCGGGGTGTGTGGGCCGGACACCCTTTCGTGCCATTACCCTGGGTGTGCGGGCCGATCACTCTTCGGTGCCATGACCCGGGGTGTGAGGGCCGGGCACCCCTTCAGCCCATGACCCGAGGTGTGAGGGCAGGGCCACCCGTTTAGGTCTATAACCAGCTGTGTGAGGGCCGGGCACACCTTCAGTGCCATGGCCAGGGGTGTGACGGCCGGGCACCTCTTCAGTGCCATGGCGCAAGGTGTGAGGGCCGGGCACAGCTTTAGTGCCATGAGCCCGGGTTTGAGGGCCGGGCACCCATTTAGTACCATGAAACGGGGTGTGAGGGCCAGGCACCCCTACAGAGCTATGAACCGGGGTGTGAGGGCCGGGCACCCCTTCACATGACACGGGGTGTGAGGGCCGAGCACCTTTCCAGTGCCACGACCCGGGGTGTGAGTGCCGGGCTCGATTTCAGTGCCATGAATTGGGGTGTGAGGGCCGGGCACTCCTCCAGCACCATGACCCGGGGTATGAGGGCCGGGCACCCTTTCAGTGACATGATCCAGGGTGTGAGGGCCGGGCACCCCTTCAATGACATGACCCGGGGTGTGTGGGCTGGGCACCCTTTCAGTGCCATGAACCGGGGTGTGAGGGCTGGGCACCCCTTCAGCCCCATGACCCGGGATGTGAGGGCCGGGTTCTCGTTTAGGTCTATGACCAGGGGTGTGAGGGCCGAGCATACCTTCAGTGCCATGGCCAGGGGTGTGACGGCCGGGCACCGATTCAGTGCCATGACCCGGGGTGTGAGGGCCGGGCACCCCTTTTGTGCAATGAAACGGGGTGTGAGGGCAGGGCACTCCTACAGAGCTATGAACCGCAGTGTGAGGGCCGGGCACCCCTTTAGTGCCATGAGCCGGGGTGTGAAAGACGGGCACCCCTTTAGTGCCATGAAACGGGGTGTGAGGGCCGGGCAACCCAACAGAGCTATGAATCGGGATGTGAGGGCCGGGCACCACTTCACATGACACGGGGTGTGAGGGCCGGGCACCCTTCCATATGACACGGGGTGTGAGGACCGGGCACCTTTTCAGTGCCATGACCCGAGGTTTGAGGGCCGGGCACCCCTTCAGTGCCATGAATCAGGGTGTGAGCGCCGGGCACCCTTCAGCAATATTACCCGGGGTGTGAGGGCCGGGCTCGATTTCAGTGCCATGAATCTGGGTGTGAGGGCTTGGCACCCCTCCAGCACCATAACCCGGGGTATGAGGGCCGGGCACCCCTTCAGTGCTATGACCCGGGGTGTGAGGGCCGGGCACCCTTTCAGTGACATGATCCAGGGTGTGAGGGCCGGGCACCCCTTCAATGACACGACCCGCGGTGTGTGGGTTTGGGCACCCTTTCAGTGCCATGAACCGGGGTGTGAGGGCCGGTCACTCCTTCAGTGCCATGACCCGGGGTGTGAGGGCTGGGCACCCCTTCAGCCCCATGACCCGGGATGTGAGGGCCGGGCACTCGTTTAGGTCTATGACCAGGGGTGTGAGGGCCGGGCATACCTTCAGTGCCATGGCCAGGGGTGTGACGGCCGGGCACCGATTCAGTGCCATGACCCGGGGTGTGAGGGCCGGGCACCCCTTTAGTGCAATGAAACGGGGTGTGAGGGCAGGGCACCCCTACAGAACTATGAACCGCGGTGTGAGGGCCGGGCACCCCTTCACATGACACGGGTGTGAGGGTCGGGCACCTTTTCAGTGCCATGAACCGGGGTGTGAGGGCCGGGCACCCTTTCAGTGCCATGAATCGGGGTGTGATGACCGGGCACCCCTTCAGCACCATGACCGGGGTGTGAGGGCCAACCACCCCTCAGTGCCATGAATCGGGGTGTGAGGGCCGGGGCAACCCTTAGCACCATGACCCGGAGTGTGAGGGCCGGCCTGATTTTCAGTGCCATGGAATCGGGGTGTGAGGGCTGGCACCCTTCAGTGCTATGAAACGGGGGTGAAGGCGGGCACCGGCTACAGTGCTGTGAACTGGGGTGAGAGGCCGGCACCCTCCAGCACCATGAGCCCGGGTATGAGGGCTGGGCACCCCCTTCAGTAAAGTGCGACCCGGTGTGAGGGCTGGGCACCCCTTCAGCCCCATGACCCGGGATGTGAGGGCCGGGCACTCGTTTAGGTCTATGGCCAGGGGTGTGAGGGCCTGGCAGCCCTTCAGTGCTATGACCCGGGGTGTGAGGGCCGAGCACCCTTTAAGTGCCATGACCCGGGGTGTGAGGGCCAGCCACTCCTTCAGTGCCATGACCTGAGGTGTGACGGCCGGGCACCCCTTCAGCCCCATGTCCCGAGGTGTGAGGGCTGGCCACCCGTTTAGGTCTATAACCAGGTGTGTGAGGGCCGGGCACACCTTCAGTGCCATGGCCAGGGGTGTGACGGCTGGGCACCGCTTCAGTGACATGACCCGGGGTGTGAGGGCCGGCCACCCCTTCAGTGACATGACCCAGGGCGTCAGTTACGGGCACCCCTTCAGTGCCATGAGCCGGGGTGTGAGGGCCGGGCACCCCTTGAGTGCCATGAAACGGGGTGTGAGGACCGGGCACCCCTACAGAGCTATGAACCGGGGTGTGAGGGCCGGGCACTGTATGTATATTCTGTATTATGTATGCTGTGTTATATATTATGTATGTATATGATGTATGTGCTCCATTTATATATATTATTTATTCAGCCTAGGTAGCAGCGCGTGGCAATGTTATTACCATTTCCCACATGCTTAATTTATGTGCCTGGCGACGTATGGAAGCTGTTAATGTCTCACTTGCCATACGTCGTCTATAGAGCAGTTGACAAGCAGACAGGTTGAGGAGCGGTACTCCCCTTGTGTACATATCTCTTATCCAGTAAATAGAACCTACAAATTCTATACAGGTGTTTGTGTTCGCTTCTGTATATTGAACTTATTACCCAGAACATCAACATGGCCCAGTGTGTACTTTTACTGGATAATTACGAGTGACAGTGCAAAGTTTGTGGAAAGCCGGCTTATGGACCCCTTGCCCTGCGTCAACCGCTGCCTGCCAACCCTCCTCGAAGAATTTAGCAACTTTGAGCAGTGTCAGTGACAGTGATTTTCTGTGAAGTGTTCAGTGCATTGTGTGTTTCGTGCCATTCATGTGTGACCTTGTTCTAAAGGATTCCCAAGGTACACGGCATGTTCTGGGCATTTGTAAGGAGTAGACTTCAGTACACCTCCCCTCGCCAATCCTGGAGGGTAACTGCCGCTAGTAGTCGTCTCCACCCCCCTCACAGCGCCGTCTCCACACCCCTTCACAGCTCGAGGAGACCGCTCTCACTGCCCGGGACACACACACACGTACACACACACTGACCGCGGTGATTTCCTTATATATTTTATATATATAATCTACTTATCTGTGTATTTAATTAAATTTTTTTCTGAGATCTTGTTGATACGACGGGCTGACCGGTCAACACTGATTTAGACACAGTACACAGATGAAGTAGTTATGTCTCGTGCCTTACGTAGCCGTGGAAGCAGCGTCCGGATGAGTCAGTCGGATGATAACCCCGCAGAGATTGATGACCAGGCTGACCATGACGCTCCAGCTCCCACAACATCAGGCAGCCCTTCACCTCCATATTCAGCGTTGTCTCCAGAGATAATTGCTTTAATGAAGTTTATGAGAGATGAAAGGCGCGAGGATGAAGCTAACAGACGTGTGGCGGATGAACACAGAAGGCAAGCAGAGGCAGAGAGAGACCACCAACGGAGATTGGAAGACAGTGCACGGTTTGAAGCTTTGATATCTCGCCTCACTGTTAACCAAGCCCCTGGCTCTAACACTGCCTCGGTACTGAATGGTTCAGATACCTCATCAATGCTTCCTTCACGCCCCCAGCCCCACCTAAAGCAGCTGCTCAAACACCGCCCATCTTGAAGCCTGATGTGAATTTCCAGACTTTTCGTGAATGGCGGCGACGGTGGACTGATTATGCTACAATGGTGGATCTCCAGAGTTTGTCACAGCCTAAACAACTCATCCAGCTGCGTATGTGCCTGTCCTTGGAAATTCAGCGTGTCTTGGAACATCCGTTGCAGGTACCTCCGACCTCTTCGCTGTCTGTAGAGGAGGTATTGGACATTCTACAACGGCACATCAAAGGACAGCAGAATGAAGCTCTGCGCAGGAGGGAATTGTTTAGCTGCAGACAGATGGAGGGTGAGACTTATGACGCCTTTTATGTACGTCTTAAGAGAGCCTCGGAAGAGGTAGATATATGTCTAGGCCACCACCAGCAGTGCGAGGAGACCCAGTTGAAGCAGGTGATCCTGATGGGTGTTAAGGACGAGGAACTTGTCCAACGCCTCACCTCCCTTCGACTCTTCCTCTTCTCTCAAGGATGTGTTGACGATATGTCGCTCCTATGAGGCTGCCAGGTGTGTCACCTCTGCCATCCGAGCTCCTCCTACAGCTGTACGCGCTGTGTCCCGGTACAAGGACAAGAAGTCTGTTCCTACGCCTTCGCCCACCACGTCCACGCCCGGTTCATTTTGTAACAACTGTGGTAAGCAGCACGGAACACAGGTGTGTCCAGCTGCTGAGTCTACATGCAACAGTTGTGACCGTAAGGGCCACTGGTCACTCACAGTACGGTGCCCTGCCAAACGCATCCAGTGCAATGTGTGCGGTCGTCTGGGCCACTATGACAAGTGTTGCCCTTCCAACAAACCCAAGGGACAGCGTCGGCGGAAGCATCAGCTCCCTTCCACCAGAGAGGGCCGCCCACAGTCTTCCAATCAGAAGCATGACGACCCTGGACAACGCTCGAGCCATATAAGGAATGTGTGCTCCCCCCCGCGTCCCAGGACCAAAGTCCCCCAGTACATCAGTGTCATTGTGACCTACCGCAGTGTGTCATCCCGTCTTCAAATGTTGCCCGACACCGGCGCTGATGCTACAGTCATCGGTCCCCAGCATTTGCAATGCTTGGGGCTCTCTCAAAGCGATCTAGGACCGCCTCCCAAGGACCTCTGCGTCACGGCAGATGGTTCACAGATGGCCCCAGCCCTAGGATCACTCCGAGCACAAGTCCCCTTTGACAACAGGTCGTGTCAAGCCTGGATTGATGTGCATAATGGTGTCCCGACTCCTTTGCTGTCCTACAGACATTGCCAAGAGTTGGCCATCATCTCCCAGGACTTCCCCAAACCTATTCTTGAGGTAAAATACGCCAACAGGGTGCACGAAGGGAGCATCAACTACCTTGCTGCCGCCCTACCCCTACTTCTGGCCAGTGACACCTCTCCTTCGGTAGTTGTCCCTGCTGCATCACGTCCCCACGTCTTGGCTCGCCTTCACGACAGTCACCGTGGAGCTGAGGCCACCAAACGACGTGCAAGCCAGACTGTGTTCCGGCCTGGCATCGACCCCGACATCTCCAATGCTGTCTAGGTGTGTAAGCCCCGCCACGTATTACAACCCAGCCAGCAGCAGGAACCCTTTATGAGTGACGACAACCCCACCCACCCCTTTGAGTCTGTGTCGGCCGACTTTTTCTCTGTGTCAGGAAAGTTCTTCCTTGTTATCGCCGACCGTCTCTCTGGTTGGCCGGTTGTCATCAAGTGCGGTAATGAAACGACGTCTGCCGCCACCATCAGCAAGTTCCGCCACTACTTCCGTGACGTGGGCGTTCCTGTGCGCCTGCGAACCGACGGAGGGCCTCAGTTCACAAGCCGGGACTTTGCTGTGTTCCTCGACCGATGGGGAGTCCGGCATGTGTTGTCATCGCCCCATTACCCGCAGTCCAACGGCCACGCTGAGGCTGCTGTCAAATCCCTGAAGCACCTCATCCTTAAGGTGGCCCCTTCTGGGAACATTGACTGCGAGGCCTTCGACCGGGGTCTTCTTGAACTCCGCAACACACCTAACTACACCGGACGCTCCCCTGCCCAGGTTTTGTATGGACGCCCCCTTCGTTCTTGTGTCCCTGCTCACCCTCAATCCTTCTCCAAGGAGTGGCAGGCCAAGACAGAGGATTGTGATCGCCGAGCCGCCGAACGTGTTCAGGACGTCGTCGCCCGCTACAACGACCACGCCCGTTCTCTCCCCAGGTTGAGTGTCGGCACCCAAGTCCGTGTTCAGGACCCGACCTCCCTACGTTGGGACAAAGTAGGCGTAGTCATGGGTCTCGGTAGGTCACGGGACTACCAGGTGCGGTTACCCAGTGGTCGTGTGTGGTGGAGGAACCGCCGTTTTCTCCGCCCCGTAACAATGCCTTCTGCTGACCCCGCCACCAGTGTTGAGTCCCATACCCTTCCCAGTGATCGAGTCCCTCGACGCTCAGAACGGATCCAAAAGAAAAGGTCCGCTCAAGACTTTGCTATGAGCGTATAGGGGGAGGGAGGTGTATGTATATTCTGTATTATGTATGCTGTATTATATATTATGTATGTATATGATGTATGTGCTCCATTTATATATATTATTTATTCAGCCTAGCTAGCAGCGTGTGGCAATGTTATTACCATGTCCCACATGCTTAATTAATATGCCTGGCGACGTATGGAAGCTGTTAATGTCTCACTTGCCATACGTCGTCTGTAGAGCAGTTGACAAGCAGACAGGTTGAGGAGCGGTACTCCCCTTGTGTACATATCTCTTATCCAGTAAATAGAACCTACAAAATCTATACAGGTGTTTGTGTTCGCTCCTGTATATTGAACTTATTACCCAGAACATGAACAGGCACCCCTTCACATGACACGGGGTGTGAGGGCCGGGCACCTTTTCTGTGCCATGACCCAGGGTGTGAGGGCCGGGCACCCGTTCAGTGCCATGAAACGGGGTGTGAGGGCCGGGCACCCCTTCAGCCCCATGTCCCGAGGTGTGAGGGCTGGCCACCCGTTTAGGTCTATAACCAGGTGTGTGAGGGCCGGGCACACCTTCAGTGCCATGGCTAGGGGTGTGACGGCTGGGCACCGCTTCAGTGACATGACCCGGGGTGTGAGGGCCGGTCACTCCTTCAGTGCCATGACCCGGGGTGTGAGGGCTGGGCACCCCTTCAGCCCCATGACCCGGGATGTGAGGGCCGGGCACTCGTTTAGGTCTATGTCCATGGGTGTGAGGGCCTGGCAGCCCTTCAGTGTTATGACCCGGGGTGTGAGGGCCGAGCACCCTTTCAGTGCCATGACCCGGGGTGTGAGGGCCAGCCACTCCTTCAGTGCCATGACCTGAGGTGTGACGGCCGGGCACCCCTTCAGCCCCATGTCCCGAGGTGTGAGGGCTGGCCACCCGTTTAGGTCTATAACCAGGTGTGTGAGTGTCGCGATCCCACTACTCTTTATACTTGGGGAGTGAATCCTACCCCAAGTTATTAACAAATAAAGGTACAAACAGGGAACACGGCAATAATTATCTCCACCAAATACCTACTCAACTAAATGTACTTGAAAAAGTAAGAACAGTTGAAATAAGTTAATTACAAAATGGAAGATAATTAATTAATTCAATTTATGTTTTAAAGGGAGTAATGATTAGCAAACATGAATTTAAGTGAATAAGTAATTGTATAATAAAATAAGAGTGATGCCGGAAGGGCGAAACTATACTGTAAGGAGTTAGACCAAACAAATATTACTTAACATTACTATATTACACAAGACATACGAAATATATATATACAACAATCAATACAAAATGATTATCCCTACCAAACAGGAGATACCTTACCACCAGGATCCCTTCCTAGGCCTAACTAAACGTGTCACTAATACCTGATACCCCTAGGGCATTGCAGAAGACTTGATAAAGCACTTAGACAAAGATCAAGGCTAGAGAACGAATAGACACGTCTAACCTAAGCCACGGATTTTTCGCTACTGGGGAGCGTGGCGTGGGTACGCCGTGGAGGAGCGTCTCATATCACGTGATCTAGACATTTGCTGGATATTTTATATAATTAATTAATATTACTCTTGAGTTGACTTAACAGAGTAAGACAATGATGCATATAAATTACATACATAAATATACAATTAACCTAAGTAGCTAAGAACAATAATAATTTAATAAGTACAATTAACAATTATTAGTAGCTTGCGTGAAATGGAAGCGTGAACAGATGCAGCGAGTTCCCGAGCGCTCAGGCACGTGACACCTCCCCCAAAAAAGTGAGCTTACAACTAAATGGAAGCGAAAATGGATATACAGCTACACAGTGAAAGTAATAACTAACACAATTGGCTTAAATCAATATGAAGCAAAATAATTCATAATATAAACACAAGGTACTCAATGACAATAAAACAAATAATAATTTGCATATAGACATAGTTACTAAATAATCAGACTCGAGAAAGTGCATCAGCCAACACGTTCTCTTTTCCGGGGATATGGGAAATGTTCAAGTTATAGGGCTGAAGTGATAGAGCCCACCTCAAAAGTCTTTGGTTGGTATGTTTCATCTTGTCAACAAAAGTAAGTGGGTTATGATCAGTGAACACTTGAATGGGATAAGCAGTGCTGCCAATATATACCTTGAAGTTTTCTAGTGCCATGATCAGTGATAAAGCCTCCTTTTCAATGGTGGCATAGTTTCTTTGATATTTATTAAATTTTCTAGAAAAATAGCACAGCGGATGAAGCACGTGATCACTCTCACCCTCTTGCAGAAGCACAGCATCCGGCGCCAATTTCACTGGCGTCGACATGGAGAGTGAACTGTTTCTGGAGGTCAGGTGCAAGTAGTACAGGAGCATTTGCCAGCAGGGATTTAAGATTCTCAAAAGATTCCTGGCAAGCCGTAGTCCACTTGAAGGTTTTCTTGCCACTCAGCAGGTCAGTCATGGGAGAGGCAACTGAGGAGAAGTTTGGACAAAAACGGCGGTAGTACCCCGCCATACCCAGCAACCTCATCACACTCTTCTTATCGCCTGGCACTAGATACTGTTGAATTGCCTCAATTTTGGCTGCTATAGGCTGGACTTCCCCTTGTCCGACGTGGGCATGGCCGAACTCACTTTTGACGAGGTTCACCGTCAGCTTGCTTGCAGCCAGTACGGAGAAGAGGGCTTGTAGACGACTCATGTGATCTTCCCAGGAACTGCTGAAGACGATAAGGTCGTCTAGGTAACAGCGGACACCTTCCAGACCAGACGTGATGAAATTCATGAGGCGTTGAAAGGTTGCAGGGGCGTTCCGCATACCAAACGGAAGGACTGTGAATTGGTACAACCCCTCAGGAGTGACAAAAGCAGAGATGGCCCTGGAGCGTTCAGTCAGTCTTATCTGGTAGTAGCCCTGGAGGAGATCCAATTTGGTCACGTACCTTGCCTGTCCAAGATCGTCGATCACATCGTCGATGCGTGGCAAGGGATAACCATCGGGTTCAGTGACGGCATTCACCTTGCGGTAATCCACACACAGCCGCATTGACCCATTCGGCTTTGGAACTAGAACAACAGGGGATGCCCATGGACTGATGATGGGTTCGACGAGGCCTAGCTCTTGAAGACGCTGTACCTCGGCTCGCACACACTCCCGCTTGAAGGCATTAAGACGGTAGGGACGCTGTCGGATTGGCTTGGCTCCCCTGGTCTCAACGTCATGCTCCAGCACTGAACAAGAGAGTGGGTAATCACCCACTATAATAAGATACTCCTGTAATAGAGACTTTATATTATTGGCTTGGTCACTAGAGAGATGACACAACTTAGCACTGGGGTCCTCCAAGATAGTAGAGTTTTCAACTTTTACACTAGACCCATTCATTATTTCAGAAAAACACTGATCTTTATCATCCTTACACTCTGGCACAATGATACAATTTGGCAAGGATTGATCAACACAAGCAACTGCTTTTCCCAGGGTTTCGTTACGAACGTGATATGACTTTAAAAGATTGACATGGATAAGGCGTTTTTTCTTACGCCGTTCAGGGGTGCTAATCACATAATTCACGGACCCCTGTTTTTCTAGTACTTGATATGGACCACTGTATTTGGATTTAAAAGGGTGATCATGTAAGGGCAGGAAGGCCAACACCTGCTCCCCAACTTGGAATTCTCTAGGTTTTGCCTCATGGGCCTTATCAAAATGCAGTTTCATTTTCACCTGAGCACACCTTAAGTTGGACTGGGCAAGTTCTACAGCCAGACGCAACTTCTCCTTGAATTGGACCACATATGAAGCTAAGGGCGTCGCGCTCTGATCACTCAACCAACACTCTTTTAACACCTTAAGAGGCCCTCGCGCCTCATGTCCATAGACGAGCTGGAAGGGCGAGAATCCTAGCGACTCTTGTTTACTGTCCCGAACAGCAAACAAAAGCAGGTCAACTCCCTCGTCCCAATCCTTCCCAGTCTCCAGACAGAAGGTGCGCAGCATGAGTTTTAGTGTCTGGTGAAATCTCTCTACCACCCCCTGTGACTGAGGGTGATAGGCCGAAGACCTCAACTGCCGGACTCCCAGGGTTTGCATTACCTGATTAAACAACCGGGAAGTAAAATTGGAACCCTGATCTGACTGCACCACTGTAGGAAGGCCTACTTGAGTGAAGAAGTGGGTTAAGGCTTTGATAACATTCTTCGCTGTGATGCGGCGCAAGGGAATGGCTTCAGGATAACGGGTTGCACAATCAATAATGGTTAGCAAGAACTGATGACCACGAGGGGTCTTAGGTAAGGGACCGACACAATCTATGACCACCTTACTAAAGGGCTCTTCAATGACTGGGATAGGCTGCAGAGGGAATGGTTTAACACTGGGGTTCGGTTTCCCCGCTACCTGACAATCATGGCAAGTGCGACAGTAAGAGCTGACGTCTTTCTTCATCCTAGGCCAAAAGAACTGGGATAAAATTTTTGCATAAGTCTTCCTAACTCCTAAATGACCACCCACCCCATCATGAGCGATACTAAGTATGTCCTGCCGCAAAGGTTTGGGAATAACAACTTGATGATGAACTAACCAAGGGTGATTGGCAGGAGAATTGGAGGGACGGAACTTCCGCATTAATTCACCAGACCTAGTGTAGTAGCAATTTGATTCTTGCTCAGCTTCTGTCTCAGTGACTGACCTATTGAGAAAACCCACCAGCTCAGGATCCCCTGCTTGTAGCTCAATAAACTTACTCCTAGTGATGGGAGAGGAACCAAAACTAGTGACATCTGGGTTCCTATCTCCATCAAAACTACTCTGGAGGTTACCTGGTGGTGGGGAATCCTCAAAGAATTCACTGAGACCAAGATCAGTATGGTCCGGGTGAACAAGATTATCCTCGGACTTCTCACAGTCCTGGAGGTAAACTTCATCAACTTCACTAGTCTCTTCTACTTCTGTACTGCAGCTCATGCTACGGGTCACAGCACACGCAGGGAACAACCCTGGAAAGTCTACTTCTAACTGCACAGTATTTTTCTCGGCAGTGGGACAAGATGAGATCACAACATTAGGGAACATCATGTCGCCAACAAGGTCATTTCCTATCAATAGAGAGCCCCCTTCTACAGGTAAGCTATCTACTACTCCTAACGTGACATAACCTGACTTTATGGATGACCGCAGGTACACTTGACAAAGGGGAATACGCGACCCACCGGTCAAACCGTTCACCAGCACCCAGCTACCAGTATAGCATGAATCCAGGAATGGAGCAGCTTCTTTAGTAACAAGAGATAAGGCTGAGCCTGTGTCTCTCAAGAGTTTAACAGAAATGGGTTGACTGAATTGATCCAAAGCTAAGGAACCAGGAGAACAAAATGGTTCAAAGGTTGATATCATAGAAGAGGGGGAAGCATTCAGGGCAACAGTCTGACTGAGGGCAGTGACACAGGGCTCCAATAATTTCTCCGATTGCTCGGCCACCCTGACCAAAAGAGTGGGGGATCCATGGTGAGAGGAATTTCTTTTCTTTAACTTGAGACAGTCGCTGATGACATGTCCTGGCTTCTTACAGTACCTACAACTAGAGTTTCTCTCACCAGTAGGAGTGGATCCACCTGTCCCATGGACCATGGGCTCACCCGGGGTAGATGATGCAGAACCTGAGGGTCGGGTCGGTATGACAAGAGGCAGGGACCCCGATGTAGATGTTGGTGTGGGCCGCTTGAAGGAAGTGAAGGACTGGGACATGGGAGCATAAGACCTGGAATTTACATTCCTATTAGTTAAGGAATAATGGTCAGCCACTGGACCAGCATCAGCCAGGGTACAGATACCTCTCTGATCCAAGTGAGCTCGAATGTCGCCTGGGATACACTTTCTAACCTCCTCTAGCAGGATTAGTTCAACAAGCTTGTCATGTTCTACATGGGCAGACTCACTTTCAATCCACCTCCGACAAAGAACCTGTTTCTGCCTGAAGAACTCCACAAATGTTTGTTTGTCAGTCTTCCGGCAGTTACGGAACTGTTGCCGGTAGGCTTCAGGAACAAGTTTATAGGCGCTCAAAACCGCGGACTTAACAAGGGCATAGTCTCGACATTGATCCTCAGAGAGGGCAGAAAACACATCTAATGCTTTACCAGTGAAAGATCTATAAATAAGTTGAGACCATTGAGAAACAGGCCACTTGTTAAGTCGGGCAATTTTCTCAAAAAGAGAGAAGAATTTGTCTGGTTCTTCCTCATTAAATTTAGGAACACTGTTGAGACATTTGTCTACACTGAATGTTGAAGTATTACTACCTTGAGCCAAACCTCGTTGTTTGAGAGTTTCCAGCTCCACCTCGAGTCTTTTGAGTTCAACTTGTAAGGCCAAATTACTTGGTGTAACAATTTCCTCTGAATTTCCCGACGGTTGGGCTATGATTTCATTGTCAATAAGGTAGTTGAGGACAGCCTCTTCTAAACTAGACTTATTCATGGAAGAGCGGCCTTCTACTTCAAAATAAGCAGCGAGGGATTGCCACTCTGCCTTAGTAAGCCCCTTCAGTACTTCGGCTGAAGGTGAAGCCAAAAAGCTTTCCAGGTCAAACATGTTGAATTCAAAATCGAGTAGCGAAAAAAGTAACCGTGGCAGCTAAGCTAACTAGCTAGCTAAATAATAATGTCAAAATGCAATAAACTGTGAAACACAGCAAGGGATTAACCAAACACCTGGTACACAAGATAAGGGTTAACTCACCAGTAGCTTAAGCAATAACAGGAGCAATATAAATGAACACTGTGAACACAGCAACTTGCATCCAAAAATACTTAACGATGAAACAACACCTGGCGAGTAACAACACTTGATATGACGCAACAATGGCGGTTAGCTCCAGGACACAGGCCCCCACTTGTCGCGATCCCACTACTCTTTATACTTGGGGAGTGAATCCTACCCCAAGTTATTAACAAATAAAGGTACAAACAGGGAACACGGCAATAATTATCTCCACCAAATACCTACTCAACTAAATGTACTTGAAAAAGTAAGAACAGTTGAAATAAGTGAATTACAAAATGGAAGATAATTAATTAATTCAATTTATGTTTTAAAGGGAGTAATGATTAGCAAACATGAATTTAAGTGAATAAGTAATTGTATAATAAAATAAGAGTGATGCCGGAAGGGCGAAACTATACTGTAAGGAGTTAGACCAAACAAATATTACTTAACATTGCTATATTACACAAGACATACGAAATATATATATACAACAATCAATACAAAATGATTATCCCTACCAAACAGGAGATACCTTACCACCAGGATCCCTTCCTAGGCCTAACTAAACGTGTCACTAATACCTGATACCCCTAGGGCATTGCAGAAGACTTGATAAAGCACTTAGACAAAGGTCAAGGCTAGAGAACGAATAGACACGTCTAACCTAAGCCACGGATTTTTCGCTACTGGGGAGCGTGGCGTGGGTACGCCGTGGAGGAGCGTCTCATATCACGTGATCTAGACATTTGCTGGATATTTTATATAATTAATTAATATTACTCTTGAGTTGACTTAACAGAGTAAGACAATGATGCATATAAATTACATACATAAATATACAATTAACCTAAGTAGCTAAGAACAATAATAATTTAATAAGTACAATTAACAATTATTAGTAGCTTGCGTGAAATGGAAGCGTGAACAGATGCAGCGAGTTCCCGAGCGCTCAGGCACGTGACAGTGAGGGCCGGGCACACCTTCAGTGCCATGGCCAGGGGTGTGAAGGCTGGGCACCGCTTCAGTGACATGACCCGGGGTGTGAGGGCCGGCCACCCCTTCAGTGACATGACCCAGGGCGTCAGTTACGGGCACCCCTTCAGTGCCATGAGCCGGGGTGTGAGGGCCGGGCACCCCTTGAGTGCCATGAAACGGGGTGTGAGGACCGGGCACCCCTACAGAGCTATGAACCGGGGTGTGAGGGCCGGGCACTGTATGTATATTCTGTATTATGTATGCTGTATTATATATTATGTATATATATATGATGTATGTGCTCCATTTATATATATTATTTATTCAGCCTAGGTAGCAGCGCGTGGCAATGTTATTAGCATTTCCCACATGCTTAATTTATGTGCCTGGCGACGTATGGAAGCTGTTAATGTCTCACTTGCCATACGTCGTCTATAGAGCAGTTGACAAGCAGACAGGTTGAGGAGCGGTACTCCCCTTGTGTACATATCTCTTATCCAGTAAATAGAACCTACAAAATCTATACAGGTGTTTGTGTTCGCTCCTGTATATTGAACTTATTACCCAGAACATGAACAGGCACCCCTTCACATGACACGGGGTGTGAGGGCCGGGCACCTTTTCAGTGCCATGACCCAGGGTGTGAGGGCCTGGCACCCGTTCAGTGCCATGAAACGGGGTGTGAGGGCCGGGCACAAATACTGAGCTATGAACCGGGGTGTGAGGGCCGGGCACCCCTTCACATGACAAGGGGTGTGAGGGCCGAGCACTCGTTTAGGTCTATAACCAGGTGTGTGAGGGCCGGGCACCGCTTCAGTTCCATGTCCCGGGGTGTGAGGGCCGGGCACCCCTTTAGTGCCATGAGCCGGGGTGTGAGGGCCGAGCACCCCTTTAGAGCCATGAAACGGGGTGTGAGGGCCGGGCAACCCTACAGAGCTATGAATCGGGGTGTGAGGGCCGGGCACCACTTCACATGACACGGGGAGTGAGGGCCGGGCAGCCCTTCATATGACCCGGGGTGTGAGGGCCGGGCTCGATTTCAGTGCCATGAATCGGGGTGTGAGGGCCGGGCACCCCTCCAGCACCATGATCCGGGGTATGAGTGCCGGGCACCCCTTCAGTGCTATGACCCGTGGTGTGCGGGCCGGGCACCCTTTCAGTGACATGACACCGGGGATGTGAGGGCCGGGCACCCTTTCAATGACATGACCCGGGGAGTGTGGGCAGGGCACCCTTTCAGTGCCATAACCCGGGGTGTGAGGGCCTGTCACTCCTTCAGTGCCATGAACCGGGGTGTGAGGGCGGGGCACACCTTCAGCCCCATGACCCGGGGTGTAAAGGCCGGGCACTCGTTTAGGTCTATGACCAGGGGTGTGAGGGCCGGGTACTCTTTTAGGTCTATGACCTTGGGTGTGAGGGCCGGGCACCCCATCAGCACCATGACCCGGGGTGTGATGGCCGGGAACCGCTTCAACCCCATGACCCGGGGTGTGAGGGTCGGGCACCCCTCAGCCACCATGAACCGGGGTGTGAGGGCCGGGCACCCTTTCAGTGCTATGAATCCGGGTGTGAAAGCCAGGCACCCCTTCAGCACCATGCCCCGGGGTGTGAGGGCCGGGCATCCCTTTAGTGACATAACCCGGGGTGTGCGGGCCGGGCACCCTTTCAGTGCCATGAATCGGGGTGTGAAAGCCGGGCACCCATTCAGCACCATGACCCAGAGTGTTAGGGCCGGGCTCGATTTCAGTGCCAAGAATCGGGGTGTGAGGGCCGGGCACCCCATCAGCACCATGACCCGGGGTGTGATGGCCGAGAACCGCTTCAACCCCATGACCCGGGGTGTGAGGGCCGGGCACCCCTCAGCCATCATGACCCGGGGTGTGAGAGCCGGGCACCCTTTCAGTGCCATGAATCGGGGTGTGAAAGCCGGGCACCCCTTCAGCATCATGACCCGGGGTGTGAGCGCCAGGCACCCCTTCAGTGCCATACCAGGGGTGTGAGGGCCGGGCAACCCTTCAGTGACATGACCTGCGGTGTGAGGGCTGGGCATCCCTTCAGTGACATGACCCGGGGTGTGAGGGCCAGGAACCGCACAGTGCCGCTTGAGCCCGGGTGAGGGCCGGGCACTCGTTTAGCTCTATGACCAGGGGTGTGAGGGCCGGGCATACCTTCAGTGCCATGGCCAGGGGTGTGACGGCCGGGCACCGCTTCAGTGACATGAACCGGGGTGTGAGGGCCGGGCACCCCTTCAGTGCCATGAACCGGGGTATGAGGGCCGGGAACCCCTTGAGTGCCATGAACAGGGGTGTGAGGGCCGGGCACCCCTTCAGTGCCATGAACCAGGGTGTGAGGGCCAGGCACCCCTTCAGTGCTATGACCCGGGGTGTGAGGGCCGGGCACCCTTTCACTGACATGAGCCGGGGTGTGAGGGCCGGGCACCCTTTCAGTGCCCTGAATCGGGGTGTGAGGGCCTGGCAGCACGTTAGGTACATGACCAGGGGTGTGAGGGCCGTGCAAACCTTCAGTTCCATGGCCAGGGGTGTGAGGGCCGGGCACCCCTTCACATGACCCGCGGTGTAAGGGCCGGGCACCCCTTCAGTACCATGACCCGGGGTGTGAGGGCCAGGCACCCCTTCAGTGCAATGACCCGGAGTGTGAGAGCTGGGCACCCCTTCAGTGACATGACCCGGGGTGTGAAAGCCGGGCACCTTTCAGTGATATGACCCGGGGTGTGAGGGCCGGGCACCCCTCCAGCACCATGGCCTGGGGTGTGAGGGCCGGGCACCCCTTCAGTGTAATGACCCGGGTGTGTCAGGGCCGGACACCCCTCCAGCAACCTGGCCCAGGGGTGTGGGGGCGGGGCACCCTTCCAGTCTCATGGCCAGGGGTGTGAGGGCAGGCCTCATCAGGCTCACCATGACACTTTGGGGTGTGAGGCGGGCACCTTCAGTGACATGACCCAGGGGTGTGAGGCAGGGGCAGCAGTGACATTGCCGGGGTGTGAGGGCCGACACCCCTTCAGCTCTCTATGGCCAGGGGTGTGGGGCCGGGCATCATCGATGCCATGACCAGGATGGGCAGGCACTTAGCAAGACATGACCGGGGGTGTGAGGCCAGGCACACTAGTGACATGACCCAGGTGTGAGCTCGGCCACGCTGGTGCCATGACCCAGGGGTGTGAGGCCAGGCACCCCTTCAGTGACATGAACAGGGGTGTAAGGGCCGGGCACCCCATAAGTGCCATGAAACGGGGGTGTGAGTGCCGGGCACCCACACAGTGCTGTGAACCAGGGTGTGAGGGTCGGGCACCCCTTCACATGACCCGGGGTGTCAGGGCTGGGCACCCCTCCAGCACCATGACCCGGAGTGTGAGGGCCGGGCACCCCATAAGTGATATGAGCCGGGGTTTTAGGGCCAGGCACCCCTTCAGTGACATGAAACGGGGTGTGGGGGCAGGGCACCCCTACAGTGATATGAACCGGGGTGTGAGGGCCGGGCACCCTTTCACATGACCCGGGGTGTAAGTGCCGGGCACCCCTTCAGCACCATGACCCGGGGTGTGAGGGCCAGGCACCTCTTCAGTGCCATGACCCGGAGTGTGAGAGCTGGGCACCCCTTCAGTGACATGACCCGGAGTGTGAGAGCTGGTCACCCCTTCAGTGACATGACCCGGGGTGTGAGGGCCGGGCACCCTTTCAGTGACATGTCCCGGGGTGTGAGGGCCGGGCACCCCTCCAGCACCATGACCCGGGGTGTGAGGGCCGGGCACCCCTTCAGTGCCATGACCCGGGGTGTGAGAGCCGGGCACCCCTTCAGTGTCACGAATTGGGGTGTGAGGGCCGGGTACCCTTTCAGTGCCATGAATCAGGGTGTGAGGGCCGGACACCCCTTTAGCACCATGAACCGGGGTGTCAGGGCCGGGCACCAATCCAGCACAATGGCCCGGGGTGTGAGGGCCGGACACCCCTACAGTGCTGTGAACCGGGGTGTGAGGGCCGAGCACCCCTTCAAATGACCCGGGGTGTGAGGGCCGGGCACCCCTTCAGTGCCATGAATCGGGGTGTGAGGGCCGGGCACCCCTTCAGCACTATGACCCGGGTTGTGAGGGCCAGGCTCGATTTCAGTGCCATGATTCGGGGTGTGAGGGCCGCGGGCACCCCTCCAGCACCATGACCCGGGGTATGACGGCCCGGCACCCCTTCAGTACTATGACCCGGGGTGTGAGGGCCGGGCACCCTTTCAGTGACATGACCCAGGTTGTGAGGGCCGGGCACACCTTCAAAGACATGACCCGGAGTGTGTGGGCCGAGCACCCTTTCGGTGCCATGACCTGGCATGTGAGGGTCGGTCACTCCTTCAAGAGCCATGACCCAGGGTGTGAGGGCAGGGCACCCCTTCAGCCCCATGACCCGGGGTGTGAGGGCCAGGCACCCGTTTAGGTCTATGACCAGGGGTGTGAGGGCCGGGCACACCTTCAGTGCCATGGCCAGGGGTGTGACGGCCGGGCACCGCTTTAGTGCCATGACCCGGGGTGTGAGGGCCGGAAACCCCTTCAGTGCCATGAAACGGAGTGTCAGGGCAGGGCACCCCTTAAGTGCCATGAAACGGGATGTGAGTGCCGGGCACCCATACAGTGCTTTGAACCAGGGTGTCAGGGCGGGGCACCCCTCCAGCACCATGTGAGGGCCGGGCACCCCATAAGTGACATGAACCGGGGTTGTTAGGGCCGGGCACCCCTTAAGTGCCATGAAACGGGCTGTGGGGGCATGGCACCGCTACAGTGTTACGAAGCGGGGTGTGAGGGCCGGGCTCCCCTTCACATGACTCGGAGTGTAAGGGCCGGGCACCCCTTCAGCACCATGACCCAGGGTGTGAGGGCCAGGCACCCCTTCAGTGCCATGACCCGGACTGTGAGGGCCAGGCACCCTTTCAGTGACATGACCCGGGGTGTGAGGGCCGGGCACCCCTCCAGCACCATGGCCTGGGTGTGTGGGCCGGGAACCCCTTCAGTGTCATGACCCGGGTGTGCCAGGGCCAGGCACCACGTTAGGTACATGACCAGGGGCGTGAGGGCCGGGCAAACCTTCAGTGCCATGGCCAGGGGTGTGAGGGCCGGGCACCTCATCAGTGCCATGACCCGGGGTGTGAGGGCCGGGTAACCCTTCAGTGACATGACCTGGGGTGTGAGTACCGGGCACCCTTTCAGTGACATGAAACGAGGTGTGGGGGCAGGGCATCCCTACAGTGTTACGAACCGAGGTGTGAGGGCCGGGCACCTCTTCACATGACCCGGGGTGTAAGGGACGGGCACCCCTTAAGCACCATGACCCGGGATGTGAGGGCCAGGCACCCCTTCAGTGCCATGACCCGGAGTGTGAGAGCTGGGCACCCCTTCAGTGACATGACCCGGGGTGTGAGGGCAGGGCACCCTTCAGGTACCTGTGCAGGGGTGCATGGTGAACCTCATCAGTCTCATGACCCAGGAGTGTCAGGGCCAGGCATGTCAGTGACGCGGCCAGTGTGAGGCCCGGGCACCCCTTCAGTGACATGACCCGAGGTGTGAGGGCCAGGTGCCTTTAGTGACGCGGCCAGGTGTGAGGCCGGGCACTTCCTTTCACTGACCCAGGGTGTGAGGCCAGGCACCCCTTCAGAGCCATGGCCAGGGTGTGAGGCCAGAGAGCACCCCTTCAGTGCCATGACCCGGAGTGTGAGAGCTGGGCACCCCTTCAGTGACATGACCCGGAGTGTGAGAGCTGGGCACCCCTTCAGTGACATGACCCGGGGTGTGAGTGCCAGGCACCCTTTCAGTGACATGACCCGGGGTGAGAGGGACGGGCACCCCTCCAGCACCATGACCCGGGCTGTGAGGGCCGGGCACCCCTTCAGTGCCATGACCCGGGGTGTGAGGGCCGGGAACCCCTTCAGTGTCACGAATTGGGGTGTGAGGGCCGGGCACCCTTTAAGTGCCATGAAACGGGGTGTGAGGGCCGGGCACCCCTACAGTGCTGCGAACCGGTGTGTGAGGGCCGGGCACCGTTTCAGTGCCATGAATCGGGGTGTGAGAGCCGGGCACCCCTTCAGCACCATGACCCAGGGTGTAAGGGCAGGGCTCGATTTCAGTGCCATGAATCGGGGTGTGAGGGCCGGGCATCCCTCCAGCACCATGACCCGGGGTATGAGGGCCGGGCACACCTTTAGTGCTATGACCCGGGGTGTGAGGGCAGGGCACCCTTTCAGTGATATGACCCGGGGTGTGAGGGCCGGGAACCCCTTCAATGACATGACCCGGAGTGTGTGGGCCGGGCACCCATTCGGTGCCATGACCCAGCGTGTGAGGGCCGGTCACTCCTTCCAGTGCCATGACCCGAGGTGTGAGGGCGGGGCACCCCTTCAGCCCCATGACCTGGGATGTGGGGCCAGGCACGCTTTCAGTGGCCATGACCCAGGGGTGTGAGGCAGGGCACCTCAGCACCATGGCCTGGGGTGGGGCGGGCACCTTCAGTGTCATAAGCCCAGGTATGTCAGGCCTGGCACCCTCCAGCACCATGGCCCAGGGTGTGAGGGCCGGGCACCTTCCAGTGCCATGAGAGCAGAGGGTGTGAGGCCAGGCGCCACTTTGGGTACATGACCAGGGGTGTGAGGCCGGGCGACCTTCAGTGCCAGCCAGGAGTGTAAGACCCGGGCACCTCATCAGTCCTGCTCCCGGGCGTGTGAGGAGATGGTGCCCCTCAGCACCATGGCCTGGGGTGTGAGGCCAGGCACCCTTCAGTGTCATGACCCAGGTGTGTCAGGGCCTGGCCACCCCCCTCAACACCATAAGCCCCGGGCTGTGAGGCCAGGCACCCCTTTCAGTGCCATGAATCCAGGGTGTGAGGGCCAGGCACAGTGACATGACCCGGAGTGTGAGGGCCGGGTACCCCTTTAGTGACATGACCCGGGGTGTGAGGGCCGGGCACCCTTTCAGAGCCATGAGTAGGGGGGTGAGGGCCGGGCTCCCCTTCAGTGACTTGAACAGGGGTGTGAGGGCCGGGCACCACGTTAGGTTCATGACCAGGGGTGTGATGTCCGGGCAAACCTTCAGTGCCATGGCCAGGGGTGTTAGGGCCGGGCACCTCATCAGTGCCATGACCCGGGGTGTGAGGGCCGGGCACCCCTTCAGTGCCATGACCCGCGGTGTGAGGGGAGGGCTCCCCTTCATTGTCACGAATTGGGGTCTGAAGGCCGGGCACCCTTTCAGTGCCATGAAACGGGCTGTGGGGGCATGGAACCCCTATAGTGTTACAAACCGGGGTGTGAGGGCCGGGCACCCCTTCACATGACCCGGGGTGTAAGGGCCGGGCACCCCTTCAGCACCATGACCCGGGGTGTGAGGGCCAGGCACCCCTTCAGTGCCATGACCCGGAGTGTGAGAGCTGGGCACCTCTTCAGTGACATGACCCGGAGTATGAGGGCCGGGCACCCTTTCAGTGACATGACCCGGGGTGTGAGGAACGGGCACCCCTCCAGCACCATGGCCTGGGGTGTGTGGGCCGGGCACCCCTTCAGTGTCATGACCCGGGTGTGTCAGGGCCTGACACCCCTCCAGCACCATGGCCCGGAGTGTGAGGGCCGGGCACCCTTTCAGTGCCATGAAACGGGGTGTGTCGGCCGGGCACCCCTTCAGGGACATGACCTGGGGTGTGAGGGCCCGGCACCCTTCAGTGACATGATACGGGGTGTGGGGGCAGGACATCCCTACAGTGTTACGAACCGAGGTGTGAGGGCCGGGCACCCCTTCACATGACCCGGGGTGTAAGGCCCGGCACCCCTTCAGCACCATGACCCGGGGTGTGAGGGCCAGGCACCCCTTCAGTGCCATGACCCGGACTGTGAGAGCTGGACACCCTTTCAGTGACATGACCCGGGGTGTGAGGGCCGGGCACCCTTTCAGTGACATGACCCGGGGTGTGAGGGCCGGGCACCCCTCCAGCACCATGGCCTGGGGTGTGTGGGCCGGGCACCCCTTCAGTGTCATGACCCGGGTGTGTCAGGGCCTGACACCCCTCCAGCACCATGGCCCGGAGTGTGAGGGCCGGGCACCCTTACAGTGCCATGAATCGGGGTGTGAGGGCCGGGCACCACGTTAGGTACATGACCAGGGTGTGCAGGCCCACCCTTCAGTGACATGAAACGGGGTGGGGGCAGGACATCCCTACAGTGTTACGAACTGAGGTGTGAGGGCCGTGGGCACCCTTCACATGACCCGGGTGGGCGACCGGCACCTTCAGCACCATGACCTGGGATGTGAGGGCCAGGCACCCTTCAGTGCCATGACCCGGAGGTGAGAGCCGGGCACCCCATCGCGCCATAACCCGGGTGCAGGGCCGGGTTTCAGTGCCATGACCCGGGGTGTGAGGGCCGGGCACCAATCCAGCACCATGGCCCGGGGTGTGAGGGCCGGCACCAATCCAGCACCATGGCCCGGGGTGTGAGGGCCGGACACCCCTTCAGTGAAATGGCCCGGGGTGTGACGGCCGGGCACCCCTTCAGTGTCATGAATCGTGGTGTGAGGGCCGGGGACCCTTTCAGTTCCATGAAACAGGGTGTGAGGGCCGGGCACCCCTACAGGGCTGCAAACCGGGGTGTGAGGGTCGGGCACCCCTTCAGCCCCATGACCCGGGGTGTGAGGGCCAGGCACCCCTTCAGTGCCATGACCCGGAGTGTGAGAGCTGGGCACCCCATCAGTGATTTGACCCGGGGTTTAAGGGCCGGGAACCCCCTCAGCACCATGACCCGGGGTGTGAGGGCCGGGCACCCTTTCAGTGCCATGACCTGAAGTGTGAGGGCCGGGCACCCCTTCAGTGACATGACCCGGTGAGGGCTGATACCCACATTCAGTCATGAACCTGGGTGAGAGGGCTGCGCACCCCTTCACATGACCCGGAGTAAGCCAGGGGCTGGGCACCCTCGAAAGCACCATGACTTGGGTGTGATTGTGGCACCCCTTCAGTGCCATGACCCGAGTGTGTGAGGGCCGGGCACCCTTTCGTGCATTGGCTTAGACCTGGGGTGTAGTGCGGCAGGGGCACCCTCCAGCACCATGACCCGGGTGGTGCGAGGCTGGGCACCCTTTCAGTGCCATGAACCGGGGTGTGACGGCCGGGCTCCCCTTCAGTGCCATGACCCGGGGTGTGTGGGCCGGGCACCCCTTCAGTGACATGACCTGGGGTGTGAGGGCCGGGCAACCTTTCAGTGTCATTAACCTGGTTGTGAGGGATGGGCACCCTTAAATGCCATGAAACGTGGGGTGAGTGCCGGCCATCCATACAGTGCTTTGAAAATGGGTGTGAGGTCCGGGCACCCCTACACTTGACCCGGGGTGTCAGGGCCGGGCATCCCTCCAGCACCATGACCCGGGGTGTGAGCGCCTGGCACCCCATAAGTGACATGAGCCGGGGTCTGGGGGCAGGGCACCCCTACAGTGTTATGAACCGGGGTGTGAGGGCCGGGCACCCATTCACATGACCCGGGGTGTAAGGGCCAGGCACCCCATTAGCACCATGACTCGGGGTGTGAGGGCGGGGTACCCCTTCAGTACCATGACCCGGGGTGTGAGGGCCAGGTACCCCTTCTGTGAAATCACCGGGGGTGTGAGAGCTGGGCACCCCTTCATTGGCATCACCCGGGATGAGGGCCGGGCACCCTTTCAGTGACATGACCCGGGGTGTGAGGGTCGGGCACCCCTCCACCACAATGACCCGGGGTGTGAGGTCCGGGAACCCCTTCAGTGCCATGACCCGGGGTCTGAGGGCCGGGCACCCCTTCAGTGACATGACCCGGGGTTTGAGGGCCGGACACCCTTTCAGTGACATAACCCGGGGTGTGAGGTTCGGGCACACCTCCAGCGCCATGACCCGGGGTGTGAGGTTCGGGCACACCTTCAGTGCCATGACCCGGGGTGTGAGGGCCGGGCACCCCTTCAGCACCATGATCCAGGGTGTTAGGGCCGGGCTTGATTTCAGTGCCAAGAATCGGGGTGTGAGGGCCGGGCACCCCATCAGCTCCATAACCCGGGGAGTGAGGGCCGGGAACCGCTGTAACCCCATGACCCGGAGTGTGAGGGCCGGGCATCCGTTTAGTGACATGACCCGGGGTGTGAGGGCCGGGCACCCTTCAGACACCATGACCCGGGGTTTGAGGGCCGGGGACCCTTTCAGTGCCATGAATCGGGGTGTGAAAGCCGGGCATCCCTTCAGCACCATGACCCGGGGTGTGAGGGCCAGACACCCCTCCAGCACCATGACACGGGGTGTGAGGGCCGTGCACCACTTCATTGCCATGACCCGGGGTGTGAGGGCCGGGCACCCCTTCAGTGTCATGAACCGGGGTGTGAGGGCCCGGCACCCTTTCAGTGCCATGAAACGGGTTGTGAGATCCGGGCACCCCTACAGTGCTGCGAACCGGGGTGTGAGGGCCGGGCACCCCTTCACATGACCCGGGGAGTGAGGGTCCGGCACCACTTCAGTGAAATGAATCGGGGTGTGAGGGCCGGGCACCCCTTCAGCACCATGACCCAGAATGTTAGGGCCGGGCTCGATTTCAGTGCCAAGAATCGGGGTGTGAGGGCCGGGCACCCCATCAGCACCATGACCCGAGGTGTGATGGTCGGGAACCACTTCAACCCCATGACCCGGGTGTGAGGCCCCTGCACCCCTTCAGTGACATGACCTGGGGTGGCGGGCCAGGCACCCCCTCCATCCATGACCCAGGGTGAGGCCGGGAACTGCATCGCCCCATGACTCAGGAGTGTGAGGGCCGTGCACCCCTTCAGTGCCATGACCCGGGGTGTGAGGGCCAGGCATCCCTTCAGTGTCATCAACCGCGGTGTGAGGGCCGGGCACCCTTTCAGTGCCATGAAACGGAGTGTGAGGGCCGGGCACCCCTTCACATGACCCTGGGTGTGAGGGTCGGGCACCCCTTCAGTGAAATGAATCGGGGTGTGAGGCCCAGGCACCCCTTCAGCAGCATGACCCATAGTGCTAGGGCCGGGCTCGATTTCAGTGCCAAGAATCGGGGTGTGAGGGCCGGGAACCCCATCAGCACTATGACCCGGGGTGTGATGGCCGGGAACCGCTTCAACCCCATGCCCCGGGGTGTGAGGGCCGGGCATCCCTTTAGTGACATAACCCGGGGTGTGAGGGCCGGGCACCCTTTCAGTGCCATGAATCGGGGTGTGAGCCAGGCACCTTCAGCACCATGACCAGGGGTGTGAGGGCCAGAGCACCCCTTCAGTGCCATGACCCGGGAGTGAGGCCGGGCACCCCATGTCAGCACCATTACCAGGGGTGTGATGGCCGGGCACCGCTTCAGCCTCATGCCCCAGGGGTGTGAGGCCAGAGGCACCCCTTCAGTGACATGACCTGGGGTGTGAGGGACAGACACCCCCTCCAGCATCCATGACCGGGGTTGAGGGCCGGGAACCGCTTCAGCCCCATGACCCATGGTGTGGGCAGGCACCCCTTCAGTGCCATGACCCGGAGTGTGAGGGCCGGGCACCCCTTCAGTGTCATGAAACGGGGTGTGAGGACCGGCCACCCCTTCAGTGCCATGAAACGGGGTTTGAGGGACGGGCTCCCCTACAGTGCTGCAAACCGGGGTGTGAGGGCCGGGCACCCCTTCACATGACCCGGGGTGTGAGGGTCAGGCACCCCTTCAGTGAAATGAATCGGGGTGTGAGGGCCGGGCACCCCTTCAGCACCAAGACCCAGAGTGTTAGGGCCGGGCTCGATTTCAGTGCCAAGAATCAGGGTGTGAGGGTCGGGCACCCCTCCAGTGACATGACCTGGGGTGTGAGGGCCGGGCACCCCTTCAGTGACATGACCCGGGGCGTGAGGGCCGGGCACCCCTCCAGCACCATGACCCGTAGTGTGAGGGCCGGGCACCTCTTTAGGTCCATGAACCGTGGTGTGTGGGCCGTGCACCCCTTCAGTGCCATGACCCGGGGTGTGAGGGATGGGCATCCCTTCAGTGTCATGAACCGGGGTGTGAGGGCCGGGCACCCTTTCAGTGCCATGAAACGGGGTTTGAGGGCCGGGCACCCCTACAGTGCTGCGAACCAGGGTGTGAGGGCCGGGCACCCCTTCACATGACCCGGGGTGTGAAAGACCGGGAACCTCTTCAACCCCATGACCCATGATGTGAGGGCCGGGCACCCCTTCAGTGAAATGAATCGGGGTGTGAGGCCCAGGCACCCCTTCAGCAGCATGACCCATAGTGCTAGGGCCGGGCTCGATTTCAGTGCCAAGAATCGGGGTGTGAGGGCCGGGAACCCCATCAGCACCATGACCCGGGGTGTGATGGCCGGGAACCGCTTCAACCCCATGCCCCAGGGTGTGAGGGCCGGGCATCCCTTTAGTGACATAACCCGGGGTGTGAGGGCCGGGCACCCTTTCAGTGCCATGAATCGGGGTGTGAAAGCCGGGCACCCCTTCAGCACCATGACCCGGGGTGTGAGGGCCCAGGCACCCCTTCCAGTGCCATGACCCGGGGTGTAGAGAGCAGCACCTTCAGTGACATGACCGCAAGTTGTGAGGCCAGGCACCCTTTCATTGTTTTATGACCCGGGGTGTGAGGGCCGGGCACCTCAGCACCATGACCCGGGGTGTGAGGGCCGGGAACCGCTTCAACCCCATGACCCGTGGTGTGAGGGCCGGGCACCCCTTCAGTGCCATGACCCGGGGTGTGAGGGCCGGGCACCCCTTCAGTGTCATGAACCGGAGTGTGAGGGCCGGGCACCCTTTCAGTGTCATGAAACGGGGTGTGAGGGCCGGGCACCCCTACATTGCTGCAAACTGGGGTGTGAGGGCCGGGCACCCCTTCACATGACCCGGGGTGTGAGGGTCTTGCACCCCTTCAGTGAAATGAATCGGGGTGTGAGGGCCGTGCACCCCTTCAGCACCATGACCCAGAGTGTTAGGGCCGGGCTCGATTTCAGTGCCAAGAATCAGGGTGTGAGGGTCGGGCACCCCTTCAGTGACATGACCTGGGGTGTGAGGGCCGGGCACCCCTTCAGTGACATGACCCGGGGTGTGAGGGCCGGGCACCTCTCCAGCACCATGACCCGGGGGGTGAGGGCCGGGAACCGCATCAACCCCATGACTCGGGGTGTGAGGGCCGTGCACCCCTTCAGTGCCATGACCCGGGGTGTGAGGGCCGGGCATCCCTTCAGTGTCATCAACCGCGGTGTGAGGGCCGGGCACCCTTTCAGTGCCATGAAACGGGGTGTGAGGGCCGGGCACCCCTTCACATGACACTGGGTGTGAGGGTCGGGCACCCCTTCAGTGAAATGAATCGGGGTGTGAGGCCCGGGCACCCCTTCAGCAGCATGACCCATAGTGCTAGGGCCGGGCTCGATTTCAGTGCCAAGAATCGGGGTGTGAAAGCCGGGCACCCCTTCAGCACCATGACCCGGGGTGTGAGGGCCAGGCACCCCTTCAGTGCCATGCCCCGGGGTGTGAGGGCTGGGCATCCCTTTAGTGACATAACCCGGGGTGTGAGGGCCGGGCACTTGCTTTCAGTACACAGATCGGGGTGTGAAAGCCGGGCACCCCTTCAGCACCACGGCCCAGGGTGTGAGGGCCAGAGCACCTTCAGTGCCATGACCCGGGGTGTGAGGGCCCGGGCACCCCTTCAGTGACATGACCTGGGGTGTGAGGGCCCCGGGCACCCTTTCAAGGTGAAAATGACCCAGGGTGTGAGGCCAGGCACCCCTCCAGCACACCATGACCAGGGTGTGAGGGCCGGGAACCGCTTCAACCCCATGACCCGTGGTGTGAGGGCCGGGCACCTCTTCAGTGCCATGACCCGGGGTGTGAGGGCCGGGCACCCCTTCAGTGTCATGAACTGGAGTGTGAAGGCCGGGCACCCTTTCAGTGCCATGAAACGGGGTGTGAGGGCCTGGCACCCCTACAGTGATGCAAATCCGGGTGTGAGGGCAGGGCACCCCTTCACATGACCCGGGGTGTGAGGGTCAGGCACCCCTTCAGTGAAATGAATCGGGGTGTGAGGCCCGGGCACCCCTTCAGCACGATGACCCATAGTGCTAGGGCCGGGCTCGAATTCAGTGCCAAGAATCGGGGTGTGAGGGCCGGGCACCCCATCAGCACCATGATCCGGGGTGTGATTGCCGGGAACCGCTTCAACCCCATGCCCCGGGGTGTGAGGACCGGGCATCCCTTTAGTGACATAACCCGGGGTGTGAGGGCCGGGCACCCTTTCAGTGCCATGAGCCGGTGTGTGAGTGCCCGGCACCCCTTCAGTGCTATGAGCCGGGGTGTGAGTGCCGGGCACCCCTTTAGTGCCATGAAACGGGGTGTGAGGGCTGGGCACTCCTACAGTTCCATGATCCGGAGTGTGACAGCTGGGCACCCCTTCACCTGACACGGGGTGTAAGGGCCGGGCACCTTTTCAGTGCCATGACCCGGGGTATGAGGGCCGGGCTCGATTTCAGTGCCATGAATCGGGATGTGATGGCCGGGCACCCCTCCAGCACCATGACCCGGGGTATGAGGGCCGGGCACCCCAACAGCACCATGACCCGGGGTGTGAGGGCCGTGCAGCCCCTCAGTACCATGACTCGGGGTGTGAGGGCTAGGCACCCCTTCAGTGCCATGATCCGGAGTGTGACAGCTGGGCACCCCTTCAGTGACATGACACGGGGTGTGAGGGCCGGGCACCCGCTACTAGGTAGGCACTTAGCCAGTCAATGACCATCAGCACCATGACTAGGTGTGAGGGCCGGGAACCCTTCAACCCCATGAACCGGGGTGTGAGGGCAGGCACCCCTTTAGTGCCATGATCCGGGGTGTGAGGGCCGGGTACCCCTCCGACTCCATGACCCGGGGTTTGATCGCCGGGCACCCTTTCAGTGCCATGAATCGGGGTCTGAAAGCCAGGCACCCCTTTAGCACTATGACCCGGGGTGTGAGGGACAGGCACCCCTTCAGTGCCATGACCCGGGGTGTGAGGGCCGGGAACCCCTTCAGTGACATGACCTGGGGTGTGAGGGCCGGGCACCCCTTCAGTGACATGACCCCGGGTGTGAGGGACGGGAACCGCTTCAACCCCATGACCCGGGGTGTGAGGGACAGGCACCCCTTCAGTGCCATGACCCGGGGTGTGAGGGCCGGGAACCCCTTCAGTGTCATAACCTGGGGTGTGATGGCCGGGCACCCCTTCAGTGACATGACCCGGGGTGTGAGGGCCGGGAACCGCTTCAACCCCATGACCCATGGTGTGAGGGCCGGGCACCCCTTTAGTTCCATGACCCGGGGTGTGAGGGCCATTCACCCCTTCAGTTCCATGACCCGGGGTGTGAGGGCCGGGCACCCCTTCAGTGTCATGAACCGGGGTGTGAGTGCCGGACACCCTTTCAGTGCCATGAAACGGGGTGTGAGGGCCGGGCACCCCTACAGTGCTGCGAACCGGGGTGTGAGGGACGGGCACCCCTTCACATGACCCGTTGTGTGAGGGTCGGGCACCCCTTCAGCACCATGACCCAGAGCGTTAGGGCCGTGCTCGATTTCAGTGCCAAGAATCGGGGTGTGACGGCCGGGCACCCCATCAGCACCATGACCCGGGGTGTGATGGCCGGGAACTGCTTCAACCCCATGCCCCGGGGTGTGAGGGCCAGGCACCCCTCCAGCATCCATGACCCGGTGTGAGGGCAGAACCTTCAACCCCATGACCATGGGTGTGAGGGCCGGGCCCCTTCAGTGCCATGACCCGGGGTGTGAGGGCCGTTCACCCTTCAGTTCCATGAAGCAGGGTTTGAGGGCCAGGGCACCCCTACAGTGCAGCAAACTGGGGTGTGAGGGCCGGGCACCCCTTCATGGCCCAGGGGTGTGAGGGTCAGGCTTTAGTGCCATGACCCGTGGTGTGTGGGCCGGGCACCCCTTCAGTGACATGACCTGGGGTGTGAGGGCCGGGCACCCTCTCAGTGACATGACCCGGGGTGTGAGGGCCTGGCACCCCTCCAGCACCATGACCCATTGTGTCAGGGCCGGGAACCGCTTCAACCCCATGACCGGGGGTGTGAGGGCCGGGCACCCCTTTAGCTCCATGACCCGGGGTGTGAGGGCCAGTCACCCCTCCAGCACCATGACCCGGAGTGTGAGGGCCGGGCACCCCTTCAGTGTCATGAACCGGGGTGTGAGGGCCGGGCACCCCTACAGTGCTGCGAACCGGGGTGTGAGGGCCAGGCACCCCTTCACATGACCCGGGGTGTCAGGGTCCGGCGCCCCTTCAGCGCAATGAATCGGGGTGTGAGGGTCGGGCACCCCCTTCAGCACTATGAACCTGGGTGTCAGGGCCTGGATCGATTTCAGTGCCATGAATCTGGGTGTGAGGCCCTGGCACGATTTCAGTGCCATGATTCGGGGTGTGAGGGTCGGGCACCTCATCAGCACCATGACCTGTGGTGTAAGAGCCGGGAACCACTTCAACCCCATGACCCGGGGTGTGAGGGCCGGGCACCCCTTTAGGTCCATGACCCGGGGTGTGAGGGCCGTGCACCCCTTTAGTGACATGACCCGGGGTGTAAGGGCCGGGCACCCTTTTAGTACCATGAAACGGGGTGTGAGGGCCGGGCACCCCTTCAGTGTCATGAACCGGGGTGTGAGGGCCGGGCACCCCTACAGTGCTGCGAACCGGGGTGTGAGGGCCAGGCACCCCTTCACATGACCCGGGGTGTCAGGGTCCGGCGCCCCTTCAGCGCCATGAATCGGGGTGTGAGGGTCGGACACCCCCTTCAGCACTATGAACCTGGGTGTCAGGGCCGGGATCAATTTCAGTGCCATGAATCTGGGTGTGAGGCCCTGGCACGATTTCAGTGCCATGATTCGGGGTGTGAGGGTCGGGCACCTCATCAGCACCATGACCTGTGGTGTAAGAGCCGGGAACCACTTCAACCCCATGACCCGGGGTGTGAGGGCAGGGCACCCCTTTAGGTCCATGACCCGGGGTGTGAGGGCGTGCACCTTTGGTGACATGACCCAGGGGTGTGAGGGCCAGGCTTAGTGACATGACCCTTGGGTGCAGGGCAGGGCACCTGCACCATGACCCGGAGTGTGAGGGCCGGGCACCCCTTCAGTGAAATGAATCGGGGTGTGAGGGCCGGACACCCCTTCAGTGAAATGAATCGGGGTGTGAGGGCCGGGCACTCCTTCATCACCATGACCCAGAGTGCTAGGGCCGTTAACCGCTTCAACCCCATGACCCGGGGTGTAAGGGCCGGGCATCCCTTTAGTGACATGACCCAGGGTGTGAGGGCCGGGCACCCTTTCAGTGCCATGAATAGGGGTGTGAAAGCCGGACACCCCTTCAGCACCATGACCCGGGGTGTGAGGGCCAGGCACCCCTTCAATACATGACCCGGGGTGTGAGGGCCGTGCACCCCTTCAGTGACATGACCTGGGGTGTGAGGGCCGGGCACCCTTTAAGTGAAATGACCCGGGGTGTGAGGGCCAGGCAACCCTCCAGCACCATGACCCGGGGTGTGAGGGCCGGGAACCGCTTTAACCCCATGACCCGTGGTGTGAGGCCCGGGCACCCCTTTAGGTCCATGACCCGGGGTGTGAGGGCCGTGCACCCCTTCAGTGCCATGACCCGGGGTGTGAGGGCCGGGCACCAGCAGGTCTGTGATCCAGGTGTGACGCCAGGCATACCTTCAGTGCCATCGCCAGGGAGGTGTGAGCAGCTGAGGTCACCGCTGGTCTGCCATGACCTTACCTGGAGTGTGAGGCCGGCACCTTTAGTGCCATGAAACGGGGTGTGAGGCCCGGGCACCCCTACAGAGCTATGAACCGAGGTGTGAGGGCCGGGCACCCCTTCATATGACCTGGGGTGTGAGGGGCGCGCACCCGCTTAGGTCTATGACCAGGGGTGTGAGGTCCGGGCATACCTTCAGTGCCATCGCCAGGGGTGTGACGGCCGGTCACCGATTCAGTGCCATGAATCGTGGTGTGAGGGCCTGGCACGATTTCAGTGCCATGATTCGGGGTGTGAGTGTCGGGCACCTCATCAGCACAATGACCCGTGGTGTAAGGGCCGGGAACCGCTTCAACCCCATGACCCTGGGTGTGAGATCCGGGCACCTCTTTAGGTCCATGACCCGGGGTGTGAGGGCCGTGCACCCCTTTAGTGACATGACCCGGGGTGTGAGGGCCGGGCAACCCCTTAGCGACATGACCCGGGGTGTGAGGGCCGAGCACCAATCCAGCACCATGACCCGGAGTGTGAGGGCCGGGCACCCCTTCAGTGTCATGAAACGGGGTGTGAGGACCAGCCACCCCTTCAGTGCCATGAACCGGGGCGTCAGGGCCGGGCACCCCTTCAGTGCCATGAGCCGGGGTGTGAGGGGCGGGCACCTCTTTAGTGCCATGAAACGGGTGTGAGGGCCGGGCACCCCTACAGAGCTATGAACCGGAGTGTGAGGGCCGGGCACCTTTTCAGTGCCATGACCCGGGGTATGAGGGCTGGGCTCGATTTCAGTGCCATGAATCGGGGTGTGAGGGCCGGGCACACCTCCAGCACCATGACCCGGGGTATGAAGGCCGGGCACCCCTTCAGTGCTATGACCCGGGGTGTGAGGGCCGGGCACCCTTTCAGTGACATGACCCGGGGTGTGAGGGCCGGGCACCCCTTCCAATGACATGACCGGGGTGTGTTTGCCGGGTACCCGTTTGGGTCTATAACCCAGGGTGTGAGGGCCAGGCACCTTCAGTACCATGGCCAGGGGTGTGACGGCAGAACTTTACTTAGTGGCATGACCCGAGGTGTGAGGGCCCAGGCACTATTTCAGTGCCATGAAATGGGGTGTGAAAGGCCAGGCAGCCCACAGTGCTGTGAACCGGGGTGTGGGGCAGACACCCCTTCCTATGACCGGGGTGTGAGGGCCGGGCACCCCTTCCGTGCCATGAATCGAGGTGTGAGGGTCGGCCTCGATTTCAGTGACTTGAATCCGGGTGTGAGGGCCGGGCACCCCTTCAGCACCATGACCTGGGGTATGAGGGCCGAGCATCCCTTCAGTGCTATGACCCGGGGTGTGAGGGCCGGGCACCCTTTCAGTGACTAGACCCTGGGTGTGAGGGCCGTGAACCCCTTCAATGACATGACCCGGGGTGTTTGGGCCGGGCACCCGTTTAGGTCTATGACCAGGGGTGTGAGGGCCGGGAACCCCTTGAGTGACATGACCCGGCGCGTCAGGGCCGGGCACCCCTTCAGTGCCATGAGCCGGGGTGTGAGGGCTGGGCACCCCAGCAGTGCCAAGAAACGGGGTGTGAGGTGCGGGCACCCATTCAGTGCCATGAATCGGGGTGTGAGGGTCGGGCACACCTTCAGCACCATGACCCTGGGTGTGAGGGCTGGGCATGATTTCAGTGCCATGAATCGGGGTGTGAGGGCCGGCACCCCTCTAGCACCATGACCCGGGGTATGAGGGTCGGGCAACCCTTGAGTGATATGACCCGGGGTGTGAGGGCCCGGCACCCTTTCAGTGACATGACCCGGGGTGTGAGGACCGGGAACCCCTTCAATGACATGAACCTGGAGTGTGTGGGCCGGGCACCCTTTGAGTGCCATGACCCGGGGTGTGAGGGCCGGTCACTCCATCAGTGCCATGACCCGGGATGTGAAGGCCGGGCAACCCTTCAGCACTATGACCCGGGGTGTGAGGGCCGGGCTCGATTTCAGTGCCAAGAATCGGGGTGTGAGGTCCGGGCACCCCTCAAGCACCATGACCCAGGGTATGAGGGCCAGGCACACCTTCAGTGCCATGGCCAGGGGTGTGACGGCTGGGCACCGCTGGTCTCATGAGCAGAATTGGCGAGGCCGGGCACTCCTTCAGTGCCATGAAACGGGGTGTGAGGGCCGGGCGCCCCTACAAAGCTATGAACCGGGGTGTGAGGGCCGGGCACCCCTTCACATGACACGGGGTGTGAGGGCCCGGCACCCTTTGAGTGCCTTGAATCGGGGTGTGATGGCCGGGCACCCCTTCAGCTCCATGACCCGTGGTGTGAGCGCCGGGAACCGCTTCAACCCCATGGCCTGGGGTGTAAGGGCCGGGCACCACCTTTAGGTCCATGACCCGGGGTATGAGGGCCGTTCACCGCTTCAGTGACATGACCCGGGGTGTGAGGGCCAGGCACCTCTTTAGTGACATGTCCCGGGGTGTGAGGGCCGGGCACCCTTTCAGTGCCATGAAACGGGGTGTGAGGGCCCGGCACCCCTTCATAGACATGACCCGGAGTGAGTGGACCGGGCACCCTTTCAGTGCCATGAACCGGGGTGTGAGGGCCGGTCACTCCTTCAGTGCCATGACCCGGCTTGTGAGGGCCGGGCACCCCTTCAATGACATGACCCGGAGTGAGTGGACCGGGCACCCTTTCAGTGCCATGATCCGGGGTGTGAGGGCCGGTCACTCCTTCAGTGCCATGACCCGGCGTGTGACGGCCGGGCACCCCTTCAGCCCCATGACCCGGGGTGTGATGGCCGGGCACCCGTTTAGGTCTATGACAAGGGGCGTGAGGGCCGGGCACACCTTCAATGCCATGTCCAGGGGTGTGACGGCCGGGCACCGCTTTAGTGCCGTGACCTGGGGTGTGAGGGCCGGGCTCGATTTTAGTTCCATGAATCGGGGTGTGAGGGCCGGGCATCCCTCCAGCACCATGACCCTAGGTATGAGGGCCGGGCACCCCTTCAGTGCTATGACCCGGATGCGCGAGGGCGTGGCTCCTTCAGTGCATGACCGGGGTGTGAGGCCAGGCACCCGCCAGCGCCATGACCGGGGGTGTGTTTGCCGTGTTCCTTTTAGTGCCATGACCCGGGGTGTGAGGCCGACGCCCGTTTAGGTCTATAACAGGGTGTGAGGTCAGGCACACCTTCAATTCATAATAGCCAGGGGTGCATGACGGCCGGTCACGCTTCAGTGCCATAACCGAAGGTGTGACGGCGGGCACCCTTTCAACTCCATGACCTGTGGTGGCAGGGCGAGAACCGGTCAGCTCTCCATGACCTGGGGTGTGAGGGCCGGGGTCACCCTTTGGAGTCCATGACCCGGGGTGTGAGCCATGCCAGTATTTATGACCCGGGGTGTGATGTCCGACACCCTTGGCTCCATGACCCGGTATAACAGGGCTGGGCATCACCTAGGGCCGGGCACCCCTCCAGCACCATGGCCCGGGGTGTGAGGGCCGGGCACCCCTTCAGTGTCATGACACGGGGTGTCAGGGCCGGACACCCCTCCAGAACCATGGCCCGTGGTGTGAGGGCCGGGCACCCTTTCAGTGCCATGAATCGGGGTGTAAAGGCCGGGCACACCTCCAGCACCATGTCCAGGGGTATGAGTCCCGGGCACCCCTTCAGTGCTATGTCCCGGGGTGTGAGGGCCGGGCACCCTTTCAGTGACATGAACCGGGGTGTGAGGGCCGGGCACCCCTTCAATGACATGACCCGTAGTGAATGGGCCGGGCACCCTTTCAGTGCCATGACCCGGGGTGTGAGGGCCGTGAACCCCTTCAATGACATGACCCGGGGTGTGTGGGCCGGGCACCCGTTTAGGTCTATGACCAGGGGTGTGAGGGCCGGGCACCCCTTCAGCACCATGACCTGGGGTATGAGGGTCGAGCAGCCCTTCAGTGCTATGACCCGGGGTGTGAGGGCCGGGCACCCTTTCAGTGACATGACCCGGGGTGTGAGGGCCGTGAACCCCTTCAGCCAGGCACACTGACTTGGGGTGTGTGGGCCCGGGCACCCGTTTGGAGTCTATGACCAGGGGTGTGAGGGCCGGGAACCCCTTGAGTGACATGACCCGGCGCGTCAGGGCCGGGCACCCCTTCAGTGCCATGAGCCGGGGTGTGAGGGCCGGGCACCCCAGCAGTGCCAAGAAACGGGGTGTGAGGTGCGGGCACCGATTCAGTGCCATGAATCGGGGTGTGAGGGCCGGGCACCCCTTCAGCACCATGACCCTGGGTGTGAGGGCTGGGCATGAATTCAGTGCCATGAATCGGGGTGTGAGGGCCGGGCACCCCTTCAACACCATGACCCGGGGTGTGTTTGCCGTGTTCCCTTTTAGTGCCATGACCCGGGGTGTGAGGGCCGGGCACCCGTTTAGGTCTATAACCAGGGGTGTGAGGGCCGGGCACACCTTCAGTGCCATGGCCAGGGGTGTGACGGCCGGGCACCGCTTCAGTGCCATAACCCGGGGTGTGACGGCCGGGCACCCTTTCAGCTCCATGACCCGTGGTGTGAGGGCAGGGAACCGATTCAACTCCATGACCTGGGGTGTGAGGGCCGGGCACCCTTTTAGGTCCATGACCCGGTATGTGAGGGCTGGGCATCCCTCCAGCACCATGGCCCTGGGTTTGAGGGCCGGGCAACCCTCCAGCACCATGGCCCGGGGTGTGCGGGCTGGGCACCCCTTCAGTGACATGACCCGGGGTGTGATGTCCGGGCACCCCTTCAGTGACATGACCCGGTATGTGAGGGCTGGGCATCCCTCCAGCACCATGGCCCGGGGTGTGAGGGCCGGGCACCCCTCCAGCACCATGGCCCGGGGTGTGAGGGCCAGGCACCCCTTCAGTGTCATGACCCGCGGTGTCAGGGCTGGACACCCCTCCAGCACCATTTCCCGGGGTATGAGGGCCGGGCACCCCTTCAGTGCTATGTCCCGGGGTGTGAGGGCCGGGCACCCCTTCAATGACATGACCCGTAGTGGATGGGCCGGGCACCCTTTCAGTGCCATGACCCGGGGTGTGAGGGCCGGGCACCCCATCAGTGCCATGAAACGGGGTGTGAGGTCCGGGCACCCCTTCACATGACCCGGGGCGTGAGGGCCGGGCACCCATTCAGTGCCATGAATCGGGGTGTGAGGGCCGGGCACCCCTTAAGCACCATTGACCCGGGGTGTGAGGGCTGGGCATGATTTCAGTGCCATGAATCGGGGTGTGAGGGCCGGGCACACCTCTAGCACCATGATCCGGGGTATGAGGGCCGGCACCCCTTGAGTGCTATGACCCCGGGTGTGAGGGCCGGGCACCCTTTCAGTGACATGACCCTGGGTGTGAGGACCGGGAACCCCTTCAATGACATGAACCTGGAGTGTGTGGGCCGGGCACCCTTTGAGTGCCATGACCCGGGGTGTGAGGGCCGGTCACTCCTTCAGTGCCATGACCTGGGTTGTGAGGGCCGGGCAACCCTTCAGCACTATGACCCGGGGTGTGAGGGCCGGGCTCGATTTCAGTGCCAAGAATCGGGGTGTGAGGTCCGGGCACCTCTCAAGCACCATGACCCCGGGAATGAGGGCCGGCCACCCCTTCAATGACATGACCTGGGGTGTGTGGGCCGGGCCCCCTTTCAGTGCCATGAACCGGGATGTGAGAGCGGGGCACCCGTTTAGGTCTATAACCAGGGGTGTGAGGGCCGGGCACACCTTCAGTGCCATGGCCAGGGGTGTGACGGCCGGGCACACCTTCAGTGCCATGACCCGGGGTGTGAGGGCCGGGCACCCCTTCAGTGACATGAACCAGGGTGTGAGGGCCGGGCACCCCTTCACATGACACGGGGTGTGAGGGCCGGGCACCTTTTCAGTAAAATGACCAGGGTTGTGAGAACCGGGCACCCTTTGAGTGCCATGAATCGGGGTGTGATGGCCGGGCACCCCTTCAGTTCCATGACCCGTGGTGTGAGCGCCGGGAACCGCTTCAACCCCATGGCCTGGGGTGTGAGGGCCGGGCACCCCTTTAGGTCCATGACCCGGGGTATGTAGGCCGTGCACCGCTTCAGTGACATGACCCGGGGTGTGAGGGCCGGGCACCCTTTCAGCTCCATGACCCGTAGTGTGAGGGCCGGGAACCGATTCAACTCCATGACCTGGGGTGTGAGGGCCGGGCACCCTTTTAGGTCCATGACCCGGGGTGTGAGGGCCGTGCACCCCTTCAGTGACATGACCCGGGGTGTGATGTCCGGGCACCCCTTAAGCTCCATGACCCGGTATGTGAGGGCTGGGCATCCCTCCAGCACCATGGCCCGGGGTGTGAGGGTCGGGCACCCCTTCAGTGTCATGAACCGGGGTGTCCTGGCCGGATACCCCTCCAGAACCATGGCCCGTGGTGTGAGGGCCGGGCACCCTTTCATTACCATGAATCAGGGTGTAGGGCCGGGCACCACTTTAGGTACATGACCAGGGGTGTGAGGGCCGGGCACCTCATCAGTGCCATGACCCGGGGTGTGAGGGCCGGGCACCCCTTAAATGCCATGAAACGGCGTGTGGGTGCCGGGCACCCATACAGTGCTTTGAACCAGGGTGTGAGGGTCGGGCACCCCTTTACAAGACCCGGGGTGTCAGGGCTCGGCACCCCTCCAGCACCATGACCCGGAGTGTGAGGGCCGGGCACCCCATAAGTGACATGAACCGGGGTTTTAGGTCCGAGCACCCCTTCAGTGACATAGAGAGCAGGGTGTAAAGGCCTGGCACCTCAGCACCATGACC
>NW_024718691.1:0-10298 GCF_018991925.1 Homarus americanus
AAACGTAAGCTGTTCTGGGTGAGGGTTAAAACTCTGCCTCTCTCCCCGGGGGTGTTGTAGAGTCCTGAGAGTGAGTTTCACTGCCTCCCTCCCTTATAGCTCTCCCTGCAGGTGCTGGGCGGCCGGCGGCATGTGTGTGGTCTGGTCGCCCGAATAACCGCACTGAGACTAACTGCTAGAGTTTGGGCAAGTTGTGAGGTTAACGGAGAATAACATGGGCTTCCTATTCTGGTGCCAGCGAGGATACATTACATACCTGGGTTATGGTGTAGTAGGGAGAGGAGGACTCCTGCCTGGTGAGGATATAAGCTAGGGAGAAGAGGTAGGTAGCCCGGGAAAAGGTATCGATGTGGATGCTGGGTAACATATTTTCATTCATCATTGAAACTAATTGAATTGAAAACTATGAGGTTTGAAGTGGTGAAGAATAATAGATGGTTAGATTTTGATGTCTGTAACTGCGGAAACCGACGTTCTTTTGTTTGAACACGTCAGCTGACACAGTGGAGGGTCGGACAGGGTGGAAAATCACAACGGACAGGAGAGTTAGAGCCACAGTATGTGTAAGGCAGCAGGGAAGGAGGTCTTATTTTTGTTTTTTAATTTCTGAAAGCTTAAGTGTTATGATGTGCTGTACCTACTTCATGGTGTAAAGCACTAATGCCTCAAACATAGTTAACTACATAATACACAAAGTTACAAATATGTACCTTACTGTTGCCATAAGAAAATAATAAATGCACCAGCGGATTTTTTATATTAAAAGTGTACTCATCTACACAAATTAATAATAACTTGGCGCTAATACTATCCCAGGCAAATATATAGAAAAATAACGTGTTTACAGAAGCTTTCACAATTTATGTAGATGACGCAATGTACTTATTTGGCAAAGGAATGATCAAGAATAAGGAAATGAAATATCTAATCGTATGGAAACAAACTTCAGCTTTACAGTAAATACAAAATACATTCCAGGAACAGTGATCCATTAAACTCAACACTGGTACATGGGGTTAAACACATATAACACACACACTCCATCTAGAGGCATGTATGTGCACTGATCTACTCAATGGGTTTCAAACAAATGATTACGGTAAACTTGGTGTCCATTCAAATAAGTTTACTAGACTGTTTACTGTGTACAAATTACACTTTTAATGACCATATGATTTAGGGTCGCTGGTGACTCGTAGCCGTCCAGGATCAACATATAGATACATTTGCTGATACAGTGTGTGGATCAAAGTCTATCATACAGTGAGTCTTAGTGAAGGCTCTTCCTGGATGATGTTATTGCCCGAATGTATAGAGTAACACTACATAATCTCATGTGTTCAAATATACATGAGTGCACATGCGTAAATACATACAGGAAAATTACAGTCACACTCACACACATACCTCCCTCTCTTGCGTCCTGACAAGTTCAAAAGTTCTTCAGTACATAAACTTCTACTTCGCTAAGCCTGTGAAATTTGATAATAACTTCCCTGATCAGAAGTATTTATACGCCTCTCGTAGAAAAAAAGTGCCCGATTAATGTTACACCAGTACCCCCACAAGTGATATATTCTGAAACTTATTCCTCGTCGCTAGAAACTTTCACAGGGACAAACTTAAAGGAGTTTGGCGATACATTTCAGGTCAGAAACTTTTATACGTTATTGTTAGACGAAGTTAGGAGACGAAAATGAGTGTAGGATGATGTACAAATAAATGAATATCTTCATACAAAATGTAACCTGACCTGACCAAACCTAACCTAACCTATTTAAAGTATAAATTAAACATCATATGGCAGTAAGCAAGGGCTGAAAAGAAATATACAAAATCTTACAATATACGAATTAATATTAAGTTGTAATAATAAAACCAAAAAGCTATCTCTATTTGACAAAAAAGATTGATGATTTGTAAAAGCTTAAACTAAACAGGGATAATTGCCTAATATCGATAACTTCTATGTATTATTTTAAGCTTCTGAATGGCCATCGGAGATGTACGTCATCATATTAGGTATTAATGAATTGTGAAATGGAAAACTTAAACTAACTTAACCTAACATTAACAAATATTAACTAAGTGTTATCATTTTTTTTCGTTTTACATACAGGATAATCATCATGGGTGATATGATATTATGATGTATTCTGAAAAAAGGTGTAAAAGACGTAAGTTTCGGAGAAAAATAATTAAATCTAAAGTTACTCAAAACAACAGTAAAGATTTAAACTATACAGATGAGAGAAAAACAAATACTAGTAATAAGTACAAGTAATAAATAACTAAATAAACCCTGGAACTAAATATATATATTTTGATGTTCTTTGTCTTTTATACTATAGACTAACTGCAGTATATGCTTATAACATTTACTCAAGAAATATTAATGGTTGCCCCTCGTGTACGAGGATGGGCCGGCCCAAGGCGTGAATTTGTTTAACGTGTAGAAGCTATAGTCAACACAACTACCACACCCTAAGTTAACGAGTTGCATGACCTAGTGTCAAGGAATAATCCGAGAAGACCGGACAACTCGCCAACTGCACTGGCTAACCATTATCCCGATCACAATCCACTAATCGATTAACATCCAGGTCGCTAATTACTGCTGGGTCGACAGAGACAAATGACTTATTAAAAAAAAATAAAAAAATTAAAAAAATCCTACTCTGCTTGGGAATCGAACTCGGGTCGACTCGCATTAAAAGTCGAGCATGCTGACCATTACACCACGTATCACCAAAATAATTTTTTGTTTTTTTTTCTTGCTGGTCAAGCCCCGACCAGAGGTTAGCTAGACCCCCGGACAACTCTTTCGGAGATTGACCAGCACGTCGTATTTGTATTATTATCTTGACCTAATTATATGTTACAAAGTCACTTGTGTGTTTTTCAGTGTTGTTTTTAATAATATTTACTTATTGTAATTTAATGTCAACAAATAATTGACTAAAATAATATGAAAACAAACAAATATAAACGGAATATATACTATATGTTACACTAAATATGCATAATTGACGATTAGTGATAAATTCTAGGTATTTCTCTTTTAGGGAAACTTTTCACCGGCCATAAACGATCCTGTAGATCATAAATGTACAAATAAATGAATACCTTCATACGAAATGTAACCTGACCTGACCAAACCTAACCTAACCTATTTAAAGTATAAATTAAACATCATATGGCAGTAAGCAAGTCCTGAAAAGAAATATACAAAATCTTACAATATACGAATTAATATTAAGTTGTAGTAGTAGGGTGTGTCATACGGAAGCGAATTTTTTTTTTTGAGTTTGAAAAATCGGCCCATGGTATTAATGATGTAGGTCTATGTGCAGAATCATGTGATATCTTCAGATTTGAAAAGTTTTCATTTTTTGCTAGGTAAATTTTAACTTGAAATCTTATGAAAATTCAGTATTCCCACCCTTTTACCAACACCACTAAATAGCTTATTAAATGTATCAGGTTAATTTATTAGGATGGAAATGATCCAGAATAGTGAAACGAATGATCTTGACACATTTATTAAATTTAATATTCCTTTAGAAAACAAAATCATCAAATACAAAACCGGTTTTACTACTACGACCCGGTGTTGCTGCACACCATAGAGAACATGTCTTTCTTGCTTCTGTTTCTACTCATCACCTCCCTGCTGACCACCTGAGCTCGGATGTAGCCTTCCCTCCTCTCCTGGCTGTACCTGCATTGACTGCTGGCCTCGCTCCTTGCTGTACTGGCAGCTCTATACTCTGGGTGTCTGAGGCTGGGGCAGGGACATGCATGGGGTTGTCCATGAAAGCTCTGACTTGAACATTGGTGAGGCTGCAGGGAAGAGGGGGCTCACTGCCAGCCTGGATGTTATCCAAATCTATGAGATCAGTGAGGGTCTTGGCACCTAGATTGACTTCAGGAGTCTTCCTGACCCTGAAGGAATCGTCACCAGCTGATTCGTCATGCCCAGATCCTCTCATAAGTTTCATATCCAAGTACGTTTTGACTGCCACTCTTCTCTCCTCCTCATCCTTACTGCAGAGCATTGTCTGCAGAACTGTCTCGGGATGAGCATACCAGGAAGATCTCCTCACAGTCTGCTCCGCAATCTGAACAACCTTCCTTGGCTGACTCCTCAGGAGCTCAAGCTGTAAGAGAACATGCCTCGGACCTTCGGAGAACGATGACTTGACCTTGGTGTTGAACCAATTTGGCAAGTAGACACTCACGATGAATTGGACAATAAGTCTGATTTGTATGACTGGTTCCTTTCAGTTTGTGAGCGACTGAATTCTGCAGAACCTGGGAGGCCGGTGTGAGCCACCTAGAATGTGAGAGACTGGACCTATCTGCAATTAAACCAGAAGTCTATCAGGCGCAGCCCCAGTTTTGATGGCACTGCAAATCATGTAACCATAGTACTGGTCAGTACTCAGGTCGTCAATGACAATATGTGCAAGCTCAACGAGTGGAGGGCCAACTGTGATTTTTTCAAAGCTCGGATTTATTTCTAACTCAGTGGCAGAGTCCAGCATCTTGCCAAGAGGACCAGACCATCTGTTGTTTGAAAGAGTCTTGCCATCCAGCTCCTGGATCAGATGTCTTAGTGGCAACTCGTTGGTGTGGAGGTCACAAACAATCCAGACCAGCTTCCTCCCAATCTTCCGCTCTATCCACTGTATATTGCCACCCTGTGTTCGTGTTGGTGCTGTCCTCAATATTGCCTGCAGGGGTCTGGTCTACGTTGTTCCTCTCTCTGGAGCCAGTTCACAATGTTATCGCACTACTCAGCTTCGGTTTCCTGATGTCATCTTTCTCTGGAGTGAAATGCCTAAATGCTTCCTCCTGGTTCCTGCAGCAGGGTAGTGTTCCCTCCTTCACCATGGCAGGGAACAACTTGTCAGAATCTCCAACTTTCATGAACACTTTAGTGTCATCCCTTCTCCCATTAAAGAACAAACAATTGATTCCATTTTCTCTTATCCCCTTATCAAACTCCTCTTCTAGGTTACTGACAAGTTTCTCCTGAGCTCTCCTTACTTTGTTATGATATATCACCAGGTGAACATCATCAGGTGTTATCAAACCACCGTCAATCCAGGCAGCTGTTGCTATCTCTGCAGTTTCTCTGAGACCAGTGTGGTGTCGCATGCTGGCCAGAGCTATACTCTTTCCTATTTCGAATCTTATGCCTGGAAGGTTTGGGATCATTATTTTCTGGGTTAGGGACAAAGTCACCATTCTCCTGGTCAGCACTCGGATCAGCCATGGGGAAGTCATTAAACTCTGAATCAGCTTGACTCCAATCATCGGCCTTTTTTACCTCACCCTGGGCTTTCTCAAGTCTCTTTTCCTCGGCAACTCTTCTCCTCTTCTGCCTCTCTGTGGCAGCCTCCTGTCTCTTGGACTCCGGAATATCTTGGCTAGAAATCATGAGAGCCCCTTACTGCCAGTCTTCTCTCTCTGTGCTTTGACAAATGCCAGTTCGATCACAGGAATCTTCAGTTCACGCTTGCAAATACAGGAGATGTGGGCCTCGGATTTACAGTCACGATCGCATCCAAACTCAGGACAGAGAACAATTGGGCACTTGCAAGTAATTATGTCAAATAACTGGTCCAGTTGCTTGGCAAAGCTGTCCTTAACTGCAAGTTTTTCTCTCCCAAGAGAGATATCTCTTGCCTTTTCCCAACTGGCTAGCAGTCTCTCACTAATCTTCTTCTGACTTGTTATGACTGGAGGCTTGAACTGAGCGTTAGCCAGAGTGTACTGTGCCAAGACAGCTTTGGTCATATCACTGGCAATGTCTTTGTTTGTGTAAGTTCTTGGGTTCTTTTCACTGATTTGCCTGATTAAAACACCGTATCTCAAAGCATCTCTCAATGTAGGCAACTCCGACTTCAGGAGCTCTCTCCCAGACCCAAGATAGTGACTGAGATGGCTGGATTTTTGGTTCCTCGTCCTGACACAAGCAGCCATCGCAAATATTATCAACTTATAAATGCATCAGAATATGAAACAGAAAAAAATATTGTTACTTGGGTTGTTAAAGAATGAAGTCAGAAAGCAATGTTCACTATTTAAATGTAATGCACTAATGCAGCTGTACGTTAGATTTTCGATAAATTTCACGCTAAAATTTACCTAGCAAAAGGTTGCAAAATATTGAAACTGAAATTATTTTCTGTTTATATATACTAAATTCTACCAAAAAAGTGATGGGCCATTAGTTTTAGCTGATCTTCCCTCCTATGACACACCCTATTGTAGTAGTAAAACCAAAAAGTTATCTCTATTTGACAAAAACGATTGATGATTTGTAAAAGCTTAAACTAAACAGGGATAATTGCCTAATATCGATAACTTCTATGTATTATTTTAAGCTTCAAACTGGCCATCGGCGATCATGTACTTCATCATATTAGGTATTAATGAATTGTGAAATAGAAAAGTTAAACTAACTTAACCTAACATTAACAAATATTAACTAAGTGTTATTTTTTTTTTACCTGCCAGAGGGTTGTGGGACCAGAGTGTGTTACCTGCCAGAGGGTTGTGGGACCAGAGTGTGTTACCTGCCAGAGGGTTGTGGGACCAGAGTGTGTTACCTGCCAGAGGGTTGTGGCACCAGAGTGTGTTACCTGCCAGAGCGTTGTGGGCCCAGAGTGTGTTACCTACCAGAGGATTGTGGGACCAGAGTGTGTTACCTACCATAGGGGTGCGGGCCCAGAGTGTGTTACCTGCCAGAGCGTTGTGGGCCCAGAGTGCGCTACCTGCCAGAGGGTTGTGGGACCAGAGTGTGTTACCTACCAGAGGGGTGCGGGACCAGAGTGTGTTACCTGCCAGAGCGTTGTAGGACCAGAGTGTGCTACCTGCCAGAGGGTTATGGGACCAGAGTGTGTTACCTACCCGGGGGGATGCGGGACGAGAGTGTGTTACCTGCCAGAGGGTTGTGGGACCAGAGTGTGTTACGTGCCAGAGGGTTGTGGGACCAAGTGTGTTACGTGCCAGGCGTTGTGGGCCCAGGTGTGTTACCTGCCAGAAGGTTGTGGGACAAGTGTGTTACCTACCATGAGGGGTGCAGGCCCAGAGTGTGTTACCTGCCCAGGCGTTGTGGGCCCAGAGTGCACTTCCTGCCAGAGGTTGTGGTAGAGGTGTGTTACCTACCAGAGGGGTGCAGGACCAGAGTGTGTTACCTGCCAGGCGTTGTGGGACCAGAGTGCTGCTACCTGCCAGAGGGTTATGGGACCAGAGTGTGTTACCTACCCGGGGGGATGCGGGACGAGAGTGTGTTACCTGCCAGAGGGTTGTGGGACCAGAGTGTGTTACGTGCCAGAGGGTTGTGGGACCAGAGTGTGTTACGTGCCAGAGGGTTGTGGGACCAGAGTGTGTTACCTACCAGAGGGGTGCGGGCCCAGAGTGTGTTACCTGCCAGAGCGTTGTGGGACCAGAGTGCGCTACCTGCCAGAGGGTTGCGGGCCCAGAGTGTGTTACCTGCCAGAGCGTTGTGGGACCAGAGTGTGCTACCTGCCAGAGGGTTGTGGGACCAGAGTGTGTTACCTACAAGAGGGGTGCGGGACCAGAGTGTTACCTGCCAGAGCGTTGTGGGACCAGAGTATGCTACCTGCCAGAGGGTTGTTGGACCAGTGTGTGTTACCTACCAGGGGGGTGCGGGACGAGAGTGTGTTACCTGCCAGAGGGTTGTGGGACCAGAGTGTGCTACCTGCCAGAGGGTTGTGGTACCAGAGTGTGTTACCTACCAGAGGGGTGCGGGACCAGAGTGTGTTACCTGCCAGAGGGTTGTGGAACCAGAGTGTGTTACCTGCCAGAGGGGTGCCCGGGACCAGAGTGTGTTACTGCCAGAGGGGTTGTGGGACCAGTGTTGTGTTAACTGCCAGAGGGTTGTGGGACAGAGTGTGTGTTACACACCATGGGGGTGCAGGACAGTGGTTACCTGCCAGAGGGTTGTGGGACCAGAGTGTGTTACATACCAGAGGGGTGCGGGCCCAGAGTGTGTTACCTGCCAGAGGGTTGTGGGAGCAGAGTGTGTTCCCTGCCAGAGGGTTGTGGGCCCAGAGTGTGCTACCTGCCAGAGGGTTGTAGGACCAGAGTGTGTTACCTACCAGAGCGTTGTGGGACCAGAGTGTGTTACCTGCCAGAGGGGTGCAGGACCAGAGTGTGTTACCTACCAGAGCGTTGTGGGACCAGAGTGTGTTACCTACCAGAGGGGTGCAGGACCAGAGTGTGTTACCTACCAGAGCGTTGTGGGACCAGAGTGTGTTACCTGCCAGAGGGGTGCAGGACCAGAGTGTGTTACCTGCCAGAGGGTTGTGGGACCAGAGTGTGTTAACTGCCAGAGGGGTGAGTGAGGCGGTGTAGGTTGGAAGTGAGGCAGGAACACGAGTCTTGACCCTTAGCAAAATGAAGTGGGGAGACCATTAACCAACACGTCATCATTAGCCAGCACGTCACCATTAACCATCAACTCGTCACGATTAACCAAGGCGTTGCCATTAACTAACACGTCACCATTAACTAACAGGTCAACATAAACCAACACGTCACCATTAACCAACACCTCACCATTAACCAGCACTTTACTCTTATGCTACACGTCACCATTAACCTACACGTCACCATTAACCTACGCGTCAACATTAACCAACATGTCACCATTAACCAACGCGTCACCAAACACAGCAATAGGTGTGTGTCGTCCGCTGTAACATTATTTAAAGATTTATTTCGTTTTGTAATGAGGAACAAATATAACACAGACTCATCAGCTTCCTAATGGGACGACATAAAGGTGGTCAGGTATACTTCAGCCGGAGACAAAAATGAGCTTAGGTTAGGTTAGGTTAGGTTGAATTATTTCATGATAGTTTTGTTGGGTCGATTTCTTAGGTTATGTTGGGTTGGCATAAGTAGTTTAGGTTATATTAGGTTAGGTTAAGTAACTCATTGATAATTAGGTTAGGTTGAAATTACATACTGATAGTTAGCAAAACAAAATTAATGTGTGTACAGTACGTGTATGATACTCAAGGCTCCTGACAGGACAGTGTGTGCAAACCACAGCTTAATGTACAATACTACATAGAACTCATGAAAGTTCGCATCTGAACTGCAGCCTTACTTACTGAAGCTGTTTCAGAGAGTAGTGAGGGAGGCGCCATACTCTAGGTTCTTGAGATAACTTGATATACACGGTTCAGTAATCAATAGGCTGTTGAAAATCCCTTATTTAAAATTATTGTATCTTATGTCAAATTATTGTCAGTGAAACAGTAAGCTATCGTTGCTCATAACTTATGAGCAACGATATGTTATGAGTCATAACATAACGCGTTCAAATATTCAATTGATATATACAATCGTACCAAAGGAGAGGAAAATATTTTATTTTTTACTTGTACCTAGTCTAAGGAATCTCATTGTTTATATTACAAAAACTGAAAGATGAGAATTTGTTCATTAGTTCATATAATACAAGTTCCAAATTTTATCCATATATATTGAGAAATATCCCATGTACTAATAAAACAAGTCATGATGCTATACACTGTAGAGCCGGGCATATTTATGACCCCTACAGGTAATTCATCATATCAGACTGCTGTACTATTAAGGTGTCAGGTGCCATTAACAACTAAGAGTGACAACAGACAATAAAAGGTGGCTTATTATTATAATACAAAGTAGTTATTTTTATGTGTCTTAATGCAACGTCATCCTTAAGGGAAGTGAATCCTGAAGCGTAGCAGTAGTTAATTTTCTTTCAATTATGAAATTATGATCAATCTGTAAGTGGTATAGATGGTAACAAGTGATCGTGGGCCCGGCTGCTGGCACGAGGAACAACATTGATGGCCATTAAAAATTTAGATTGTTTACGTCGAAATACTTTTACTTACGAAACACTGCTAGCATGTATTGGCAAGGGCAGCCCGGAGCCGTCAGGAACACCGCCGATTGGATCCCATAGGCCACCCTTCTTCGCCAATCTCCTTAGGTGCTGAGGCAACTGAGGGTCTTCAGGACTCCGCCGAGAGGGCCAGAACAGCCGTCCTCACACCCCCAAGGAGTGATGCTAGCGAAAGTCCCGCTGGACCCCCGAGTAAGGTTGAGACTTTTCCTCTATTTCTCTTTAAGACAGAGAGGCAACACTGACTAGTGACGCTAAGAGTATCTACTGTCATATCTTGATATATTATTACTTATTTTATAGTGGCGTCCACAACACACCGAGACTTTGGTGTTTGTTTCTGTGAGTTAAGGAGATA